>NW_024465299.1:0-45179 GCF_017591425.1 Ochotona curzoniae
GCCCTGACCCAGTCCAGGGACCATGCCAAAGGACAGAGGCAGGAAGCCTCATTTCTGATGCAAAACCCTGGTCTCTCCAGTCCTGGGTTTCCACAGCACTCACCTGCCCATTGCCTGTCCCTCTGTACAGATCAGGACCCAGAAAACTCTACTGAAGAAGTGGCTGAGAGAATGTGGCATGCAATGCTTGCTTGCTGGACTCCCTGCAGAAACAAACGAGGTTGGTTAGGGACACTTTTGTCCACCATGCCTCCTTATTCGATCCATTCCCTGAGACACTTCTTCATCCAAGGTGGACATCCCACTTGGCAGAGCAAGCAAGCAAGCGTGATCACCTGCTCTGGGGGTTGCTGGGCCAAGGGGGATGTCCATCCCAGAACTAAAAGGCCTCTGCCTTGTGAGCCATCCCTGTAGCCAGAGAACATGGACTCAGGAGGTCATCCTTTACCCACACATCCCTGTAACGTAAGACCATCCCCACATCCTCATGCTCCGGTCACACAAGGTTATCTATGGAACTGAAGGCCAATGTCATGTGAAGTCATCCTAGGCCACAGTTCTGTCACACAAGGTCATCATTGTACTCACAGACCCAGTTGTTAGAGGCCACCCTGCATCTACAGATCACACACCCATCAAGTCACCTCTGCATCCAAACGACCTGTCTGTCACATGAGGCTATCACTGCATCCAAAACCACTCTCATTGTGTGACCCTCCCTGCACACACAGGTCACCATCATGTGAGGCAATGCCTGCACACAAGACAAATGTCATGTGAGGCCTTAACTGTATACACAGGTGCTGTCACATAAGGTCATCCTGATCCAACAGCCCCTGTCACATGAGATCATTTCTGCACAATAAGGCCCCTGTTGCATAAACCCTTCCTTGCAACCAAAAGTTCATTTCATGCAGGACCATGCCTGCATCCAAAACCCCTTTGGGTCACTCAAGACTGTAACTGATCCGACAGACACTTGCTTTCTAGGCATTCCCAGAAAACACAGGGACCAATTTTTGATGCCATGCTGGATCACAGCACCAAGTTGCAGGAAGCCATCAGGCACACACAGCCTCTGTCAGAGGAGGACACATCTACAACCAATGGCCAAGGTAGTGCAAGGCCATGCTGCACCTACAGGTCCTTCTCGCAAGAGGCCATCCTGGCACACTTAAGTCCATCCTGACTACATGGACCCTGGACCTACAAGGTCATCCAACAACCCATTAAGACCTCTCATGCAAACACAGGCCACAGATATATAAAGATGTCACTTCATCCACAGGCCTTGGACGTATAAGGCCATCTCCACAAGAGACGTCCCAGATATGTGTTGTAATCCCTATACCTACAGCTCACTGTTGCATGAGGCAGTCTAAGCACCCAAAGACCCTGCATACACACAGTCATCCCCACACCCACAGGCACCATTGGTTGAGGCCATCCCTGCACCCACAAAAATGATGGGTGAGGTCATCTTTGACCCCACAAGCCCTGCACCAACGAGGCTATCCCCACATGCATAGGCCCTGGACACATGAGGCCACCCCTGCTCCCTCAAATCCTTGTCATTGTGGCAGATCCTGCACCCACCCATGGCATGAGAGGCTGTCCTGTACCCACAGGACCCAGGAGGATTAGGTTGTCCCTGAACACAGAGGCCCTCAACATGGGAGCTGTCAACACATGCATGGACTAAGGTTTACTAGCCCTACCCCACACCCACAAGATTTTTAAAAGGCAAGGCTGTCCCTGTACCCAAAAGTCCCTTACCCTACAGCCCACAGGCTCCCATCACACAAGGCTGTCCTGAACATACAGGCCATGCACACAGAGACCGTACTTGCACCTATGAGCCCAACACATGAGGCCTTCCTTGCACCCAAAGGCCTCTGTAGCATGAGAGGCCAACCCACACCCATGGACACCTTTTGTACAGTGCTGCCTCCCTCCCATCCCCGCCCCCGCCTGCCTCAGGCCTTTAGCATGTGAGGCCACGCTGAACCCAAAGGCCCCTGTTACGCAAGGCCATCTCTTCATCCACAGAACCCTGTCAATGCAAAGCCATCTCTGAACCCACAGGCACCAGATGGTGAGCTAATCCACACACATGGGCCAAAATCACACCAGGGCTGCCCCGCACCCATAGGCCCTGGCATGGCAACGCCAACCCACTTCCAAAGGAACCTGACACCAAACTCCACAGGCTCATGTGGTGGGATACCATCCCATACCCACAGGCCCGTGTCATACAATGCCATCCTTGCAAGCTCAGATCCCTCTTCTGCGAGACCACATCTATACTCACAGGACCCAGATGGGTGAGGCCATTACTTTACCCAAAGGTCCTGTTGCATGAGGCCTTCTCTGCCCCCATAGACCCTTGTCTTAAAAGACCATTTCTGCAACCACAGGCCAGGAAGCCTGAGGTTATCTTAGTGAAGATCTCTTCTGGTCAAGCCTGCTGGGAGTTCTCTGCCCCTCCTAGATGTTGTTTCCCAATTCTTTCTCTAGATTAGGGAAATTTTCCTTTATTGTTTCATTAAACACATTTGCAAACTCAGCTTCTCTTTCTGCACCTTCTGGGACTCCCATAACTCTTATATTTGGTCTCTTAATACTGCCTTTCTAAAATTGTTCTGCAGTAAAGAGAAGTTAAAAGAATTTGCCTCTTTCAAACCTGCCCTACAAATGACACTTCAAGATGTTCTCTTGACAGAGAAGAGGACTAGCACCAAACAAAACCAAAGGCAAATAGGAAGAATATCCCAGTAAAATGACAACAGAAGACTAAACCAACGAACAGCCCATTCCTAAAATGACAGGACCAAAGTACCACCCATACATATTAATCTCCGAATGTAAACGGTTTAAGCTCAATCAAACATCATAGATGAGTAGACTGGATTAAAAAACAAAACCCGTCTGTCTATTGTCTGGAAGAGACACACTTCACCAACAAAGATCAGCAGAAACTATGTTGCATGGGTTTTGTTCTTTTGTGTTGGTTTCATCTCTTCAAAACACTTTCTTCTGATTAAATCATTCAATGACTCGTAGAACATGCAGTGGCATCAATTTCTTCAAGAAGGTTCATGATTTTCATTTCTTCAGCTACATGTTAGTCATTTAATAGCATGTTGTTTAACTTCATGGTGTTGTTAATATCCTATTTCTCCCTGATGTTGATTTTGTTTTTTGGCTCTTCAATTAAGGGGCTGTAGAGTAGTTGTGTAATGGAGACAGTCATATCCAGTAACATGTCATTTAACTTCCTGGCATTGTAAACTTCTAATTATTCTATTGTTGACTTTGTATCATGACTTTCTATTTAAGGGGATGTACACTACCTGCAAAATGGAGACTAACATCCAGATGTGAGGATGCAGTGTAGGATGCATTTCTGCCTCCAGTCAAAGATGGACTTAAAATGAAACTGTTTTACTATATCTTGACAATAGGATTCTGGACTCTGCCATTGTCCATGCCTGCAATGATGGACATATTACTGTGTAGGAAGAACTATATGTTAGTAATGATATAGAGGAACTAGGTGGGGGGAGGGAATTGGGGAGGGGATAAGGGAAATGCCAGGAGCCTATGCAACTGTATCACAAAATGATAATAATAATAAAGTGTAAAAAAAAAAAAGAAAAAAATTGACCACTAGAGCATAAGGCTGTTGTCGCATAGCACTACCAACATTCTACCTCTGGCTTCATGCTGGCAGGCTCATTCACCTGCTCAACCCAGAAACTCACACTCTTGACCCCTGACATCTCCTTGCTCAGACCGACACTCCGGGGGGGCCTGTCAAACAGTGCCTGGTAAAGTAGCCTTAACCACAAAAGACCACCTTCATCTTACTGTCATCCCAGACATGCCAAGTCCAAATCTCCCTTAGGGTAATCTCCGATGGCAGCAGGATCCTGGAAGGCTATTTCTCACATCAGCTCCACTGTGAGTCAAAGTCTGCACTACACATGGCCCAGCCAGTAACTCCATGCCAGCTGTCCACACAGCAAAGTCCTTCATTTATGCAAGGAAAGGACCTCATTTTCTCCAATTAGTAAAGACCTAAATGTGCTCTGATGGGTAGGAGAGCCAGAAGAAAGGAGAGAGAGAGAGAGAGAGAGAGACAGGCCATGGCAGGTGCTTCAGAAAGCAGCCCAATTCTGCCCAGCACCCACCAATGCTTAACTATCCTTTCTAGTCACTTGTACTGACTTAGTAGCTGCTCATCTAGGCTGAACCAGCAATGAAGGAATTACACACCCCCGAGCTGATGCCCACTAGGGATGCAGGGAGACTCAATTTGTTGACAATCTTCAACTTGGAGCAACTCTCCAGGACTTCCTGATTGAGGATCCTGAGCAGAAAGTCCCACATCTGCATCACCTCTATCAGCAAGTGCTCAAAGTCCTTCTTTTTGACTTTTGACACCTCTTCCCTCAGGTGCAGGGCTACAAAAGACAGGCACATCTTCTCAGCTTCTGATCACTGTCACTGCTCACCAGGCCTTTGGCAGACAGGCTTCCTAGTCAGCTTCCAGGGCCTGCCTTCTGCAGGCCTCTCAGATTCTCACTCATCTGCTCTAACAAGTTCATCAATTCATTCAATCAATAAGCTGATTTAATTAATTAACCAACCATTTTGGCTTGTTCACTTGATTGATTTAGTTCAACTGTTTAGTTGATTTTTCAAAGAAATAAAATTTCAAACCCCACACATCTGACCCATGAAAGCACACACACACACCAGCTGTGCATATGCACCAGGATAGCAGGGCACACTGCAAGCACCCTGTCAGTCAAGAGAAAAACGGGGACCCACCCTGCTGGCTACCTCCTCCTGCACCACAAACCCTGCACTGCCTTCTCTGTCAGAATCCCAGCAAACTAAAGATGGAGCAGAACGTTGGATCTTCTGCAAGGGGCTACAGTGCTCCCCACTGCCCTGCCCTGCCCCCACCACAGCTAATGAAAGTGACCACCCCACAGCCCAAGTCAATCAGATTTTGTCAAAACCTGAGTCAGAATCCCCAAGGAAGTGACAGGCCTTCAGGGACCTAGGCTTCCACAGAGCACCTACAGCTGGCAGCCACCTTGCTGGCCCACACTTGCTCCAGAGCTGGCCCACACTTGCTCCAGATACCTTCAAGATCTTACAGCCACAACTCCCACAACTGAGTTCAGGGACCTTCGACCCCACATGGACTCTAAGGAAGGCCCAGGCCCTAACAGGGAGCAGATGAGGACAGGGATACCTCCGGGCCACCTCACTTACCCAGCAGTCTTCCTCAGGGCCACCAGCCTCATCCATGGCCAACCACTGCTGCCACCATCACCACTGGGCCTTGACTCAGTGTGCTTGCACAGCGCCCTCTGACTCCTGCAGGCTGGGAAAGGCAGGAACGCATCCACGCTGGGAAGAACTGAGAGCAACCAGGCTCAAACCTTCCCAAGGCTGTGCAGCATTCTTAGCTTCAGGTGGAGTGGGAGAGGCAGGGCTTCCTCAGCAAGGTCAGGCTTTCCTGCATCTGGATCTTCACCTCATGCACTGAAAAGCAGAAAAGCGAGACCAGAGGTCAGTCATTTCCACTGCCAAGTCCTGAAAGCTAGGCATGCCAGGCTAGGGGGTAAGGTGTTCTTTAGCTCAGCTTCAAGCACGTCTGCG
The DNA here is from genome assembly GCF_017591425.1 of Ochotona curzoniae. Classification (NCBI taxonomy): domain Eukaryota; kingdom Metazoa; phylum Chordata; class Mammalia; order Lagomorpha; family Ochotonidae; genus Ochotona; species Ochotona curzoniae. The sequence continues at coordinate 5,680 of NW_024465299.1, forward strand.
TCAACAGGGAGAGTGACTTCAGCCAGATCCGAGGAATCCTGGGGCAGAGCTGCGAACAGGTGGGCAGATTCATCCCAGCTCCAAACCCACCACCTTCAGGATGTGCATTCTGCCTGAACCACAAGTTACCACACACCTAGGAACAGTGTCTTCCCTCCATGGAAGTGCAGGCAGTGAGATGGTCACCAATTTGACAAGGGAGGTGTGCACATTGTCCAAGCGTCAGGAACTCAAGGGACCTACACATTGAGTCACCCCCCACATTTACTCTGAGGACATGCTCCCTTCACCACCCTGCACCTACACCTGCACCCGGACATGCCGCCTTCCATGCCCTGCACCTGTCACCACAGCTGGCTGCTCGCAGGTGCAAATGGACCTCCATCCATATCATCCAGTTAAGGCTGTGGGGTATGTCTCTGTGAGGTGGCAATATCACAGCATTAGGTAGGCATCAGTCTAAGTGAACAGGCTATGTGAGTAGGAGGGGCCAAGAAAATGGGAAATTTAGAAGGAAAAAAAAATGACTCTCTCTATGCTGGAAGGAGGACTCAAACCTTGAAGCACTATAAACATTTATATAGCGGAAATCTTCTCATTGGTCAGTGAGCTGACTGGGTGGGGTCCAGCCCTCTCTTGGAGGTTGGGAGAACTTTACACTAATCTTCTCCCCAAGCATTGCATGCCAGATGAATCCTGGGCGGAGCTGGAAACTTTATGTTTTGTAAATTTTTATATACACACATACATACATATACACACCTACATACATATACACACATATATCAGGAAGTTAAGCTTATAAGAGAAGGAAGAAGGAGTATGCCATTGTAATAAATTAGGAACAAATCACAGGAGGGGGCAATGGAAGGGAATGGGGGAGAGTGGTGAGACCCTTCACTTAAAAATAAGTATCATAAAAAAATGAAACTTTTAAAAAAAATGACATGATAATCCCATGATGGTGCAAGCATGTCTGTGCTGCCTTCACCCACCTCCTGCATGATCTGAGCTCACCACCTGGGACACAGAACCTACCACCTGCACTGCCCCTGCTTACGGGTCTCCACCAACTCCAAAGTACACTCTCACTTCACCTCAGCTGCTTAGGACAGCATCCTCCCTACCTGGGGTCCCAGGCGATGCCTCCTCAGACCCTAGCTTCCTTCCCTGCTCTAGGCAGACCCCACACTTCCATGCTTACCAGATGAAGTCCATGCTTCCTTCACATCCCAAGGAAGTCCAGGACATGCTCCCTCCAGTGACCAACAACTTGCTCCTCTCTCCCATGCAGACCTGCGCGCTTCTCCCCAAGCTGAACTGTGCTTCCCCAGGACCAAAGATGAATCCCACGCTCCCCCACCACTGCTCCCAGTCCCTGACTGGGATTCCAGCAAACCCTGCATTCCATGCACACATACCCTCCCCACCACAGCCACCCGTGGAAGAACGCCCCTTCCTGCTTCCTCTTCCCAGCCCTACCGTGGACTGGCCCCTCCTGGTGGCTTCCTCAGGGGTCTCCACCCACTGCCACACATCTGGGGTTCATCTGAGAACTCTGCAGCCACCACTCCTGCACGGTGACCCACGCTACTTCTCCATCTGTGCGCTGTGTGAGAAAGCTTCGTCTGCACGTGGGGAAGATTTCCTCATGCCACAACTTGGGGTATCTTGCTGTCCCCACAGAAGACTTCTCTGGTTTCAGATGCACCCCACCCTGCGAGGCACAGCCCACACACAGACCCATGCTGCCCCACCCTGCCACCATGCAGACCCATGCCTCCATGCCCTCTCCACAGCAGCACACCTGATGTTCCTGCCCATGCTCGCATTGGACCAGCTCTGTTTTGGGGGAGAGGCAGAGCCCTGGAAATAGGTCACATCAAGCTACATGATTTTGTCCTAGTCCAACAGGGAGGCCTGTAAATTAGCCTCCTCTAACTTCCACAGTCCCAGGTCAGGGACTAGGGGTAATGGGCCTCTGGCCACAATGGGCTGCTGCCTCCAGGGGGGCTGTGGGGTGCTGGGCCTGTGACCACAGATAGGCAGCTACCTCCAGCAAGGCTGCTGGATGCTCAGCCTGCGTGCAACCACGTCCAGCAAGGCTGTGAGGATGGGAACCAGGGACTGCTAGGCCCGTGACTATGGCTGGTGGCCTCCTCCAGAGAGCCTGTGCAGCTGCTGGGCCTATGGCCACAGCTCAGTGGTTGACTCCAGAGAGCCAGTGTTGCAGGGCTGCTGGGCCTGTGGCCAGGGCTGGCGGTCACCTCCAGTAATGTTGGAGGGGTGGGGGTGCAGTTCGCACAAGAAATACATCTTTCAGGAGCTCAGACACCTCCCTGCTGGCCTGCACTGAGGCTGGGCAGTCCAGGAGCTCACTGTCTGGGAATCCAGGAGCTGGATCCCGGTGTGTGGCTGGAGTTACGGTGGGTTCCCAAGATGCTGAAGTGGTCTGCAGGAAGCCCTCACCCAGGGAAGGGGACTCAGATACTCAGCAGAGCTCTGATCTGCAAACACAGCGAACACTGCCTCCACCTTACCTCCGTGAGGGTCAGGGAGCCCAGGAATGGGATTGGGAGAGCAGCCAAGAGGCACAGGGTCAGTTGCTGCTTGGTGCACCCACCTGGGAGATCCGGAAGAAGTTCCTGGCTCTGGACTGGCTCTGCTCTGGCCTTTGCGGCCACTTGGGGAGTGAACCAGATGAAGGAAGATCTTTCTGTATCTCCTTTCTGGAAATCTGCCTTTGCAATAAAACAAAGTACTTTTTTAAAAGTCCTGAGAATTCATTAATTCCCTTATTTCTATATTAGAGAAACCAAAAGAAGTCAATATTAGCAGATATACTTGGAATGAATAGTGTCACCTACTGTTTCTTCATTGACAGACAGCGTATTATCATTTTCTCACCCTGATAGTTCACCCTCAACACACTGCTCACCAGTGGGCTCTGCAAGGCCGGGTCTGTTCTGATGGCCACCTGCGGCTCCTGCCCACACAAACTGAATCCCCCACACCCCAGAGCATGCGCACATAGTGCCTTGCCTGCACTTCCAGGCCAAAACAGTAGTTATGGGGCCTCCAGCACTCTCAACCCTGCTCCCTCAGCAAGCTGCTGGCCCACAAGACACTGTAATCCTGGTGCTTTCTTAGGCAAACCTGCAGCACCAGCCCACAGGACCTGAATCCCCTGCCCTACAACATGCCCATGCTGCCATCCCGCCTGGCAATAAAGGGCCAAAGGGGCTCTGGCAGGGCCTTCCACACTCCCAGGTTGTCTACCAGCCTCTCCAGAGCCGCTAGAGCTCAGCTGGCATTCCACAAGCCTCAGACCACTGCCTCCCATATCCACTGCAGTAGGGCAAGGTGGGCTTCTCAACCAACCCACATCCATCCTGCTCCCACAGCCACCTGCTGCCTCCTCCAGGGCCATTCCGGCTTGCCAGTGCCCCTGCACATTGTGCAAGCCTACCACATGCCCCCTTGCTGCCACAGGGCCACACCTGCTTTGGCAGCAGCCATCACATCCCCAGCCTTTCTGTCCTTCACTACAGTACTAGGCCAGTTTGGCCAACAGGCCCCAGACACAAAGCACGCCTGCCTGCCATCTGGCTTGGTGCTCTAGGCCCAGGCTTGGTGAGCTGTTGCCAGAAACACCTCTAGCTTGGCGTGGATGCTACCCCGCTGCTACTAAGGGCAATTGATCTTGGCCTGTCACCCCAATCCCTCAGCTGACTGCTTGGCTGTATGCCTCCCTAGGGCCAGGCCAGTTCTTCTGGTGGCACTACAGTCCCAGCTGGCATGCCCGACCACGCTGTACTCCAGACCCAGGCTCACTTGCCATGGGCCAACCACATCTCCAGCACTCCCACTGTGGCCACTTCAAGAGGCACAGGCCAGCTCGGCCTATGAGCAGTGTCTGACTCGCCAGCCCATCTGCCTAGATGCTCGCAGGCTGCTCCATGGCCAGGGAGGCTCACCAGACACTCCACACCACAGCATGGCACCCTGCTGCCCGACTTGCTTCACAGCCACACAGGCTCCTGCAGCACCTCTTACACACACAAGGCCACATGCCAGCTGATCTAGGACCAGTAAAGCTCAGCTGCCTGGCACCAGGGATTCCAGGTGCACCCATTCCATCGGCCTTTACACTGCTCCAGGGCCAGGTGGCTCAGCAAGGGACCTCTCCCTCACATGGCTGATTGCAAACCAGCCTCTCTGGGGACAGTCCCATTCTCCTGCGTCTCTGGGGCCCCAGACAGTATACCCTGAGGTCCTGCTTGCCACTTACTCCAGGGTCAACTTTCATTGGCAAGTGTCAGACATGCCTCTAGCCTGCCAGGTCCACCACCCTGCTGCTGCTCAAGGGACAGTTGAGTTTGGCTATCTACCCAGTTTCCTCAGCAAACCACATGCTGTATGTGCCACCCTAGGGTGGGGCCCATTCTGCTGCCAGCACTGAGGCACCAGCCAGCACGAACCTCCAATTCCCCAGCATCTCAGGGCCAGGATAATGGGGCCCTGGGTCCTCAGTGCCACCAGCACTCATGGTGTGGTCACTGCAACAGGCACAGCTCCCTCAGCAGGTGACCCCTTTGCCTCTAGCTCACCCACCCAGCTGCCTCATCAGCAGCTCAAGGTCCACATGGCCTCAGCCAGTGCCTCCCATGCTCATGGGCCAGGCCCCACCCAGGAGGGTTCAGCCCACCCCACATACTTCCAGTCAGGACACACCAACACTCTGATTGCTGTTCCAGGACCAGGTAGGCTCAGCTCATGCAGTGCTCCAGAGCAAGTGGGGATCAGCCAGCAATCCTACTCCCTCAGCAGACCACTCAGCTGCCTGCAATTCAGAGCCAGCCCATTCTGCCAGGGACCCTGTGGCCCCGGTTAGCATTCCCTGTCACTCAGCTTGGCACTCCAGGGCCAGGCTGACACTGGACCTTCTGCACTGTAACACACTCCCACAGACTGATGGTCATGACAACTGGGCCTCTAGGGCACCACACTGCTCCACACCAATTACTTTAGGACCAGATCCCTGCACTTCTAACCCACAGGCTGATCCAAGGCCAGGCAGACACAGGTGGCGTGTCTAATGTTCCTAGATCCTGCCTGCCTGGCTGCCCTGCAGGGTGTTCCAGGACAACGCAGGCTCAGGAGGTTCTACCCTCCCCCCAGTACCCCAAGCCTGTCCACCATCCACTCTGGAGCCAGGCCAGCTGGCTGACACCCCTCCAGTTCCCAGCCTGCCACCTGGACTTCTAGCCCGCCCACATCACTACCCCACCAACTGTTCCAGGCACATGTACACTCAGCCACCCACCTGCTCCCTCAGCAGGGGCTGCCCACTGATCTAGGGCTGGGCCCATCTGACAGCAATCTGTAGCAACAGCCCATAGGATCTGAATCCCCGGGCCCAGAGCATGCCCACATCTGAGGGGAGCAGGGTGCCAAAGCATGTCCCAGGAATAGGAAAGGCCCTCTCAGGATGGCAGCCTCCCCAGGGCAAGGAGGCGGCGTTGGTCTTACCAGCAGGCAAACAGGAAGTCACAGGGATAGGCTGACGCCCTCGCTGCAATTATGTCATTGCAACTGGCCTATCAGGTAGCACCAAGTGGAACCACGGGGAGAAGTGATTCGTGGAGAGCAGTATAAAAGCAGCCACTGAAAGCTATAGGATAGACGAGAAGAACGATGGACGGAACGAGAAGAATGGGGCAGCAGAGAGGGGTACAAAAGCTAAGCGAACAGCTAAGCAAAAAGCTAAGGCATAGAGGGAGAAAAAGCAGCAGAGAGGGGTTACAAAAGCAGTAAGACCTATGCAGAGAAAAGTACAGGGACAAGAACGGGGGGAAAGCAGCAGAGAGGGGTACAAAAGCAATAAGGCCTACGAGGAGAACGGGGAAAAAAGCAGCAGAGAGAGGGCTAGAAAAGCAGCAGAGAAGATCTACAGGGAAAAAAGCAGTGGAGAAAGAGTATAAAAGCAGCCGCTTTTGGCAATAAGGGGTCCGGTTGCGGTTCCGGCTTTTCCCAGACCCTCAAGAGTGTGCCTCGCAGGTAGTGTCACCGAAGGTCAGCCACACATGTCCCCCTCACTGCCCTGCTTACCTGTTTCAGTGAAAAAGTGGCTCATGTGGCCTCCCACATTCCCAGCCCACCTACCAGCCCCTTTACTGTCAGCGGGACTTGGCCAATGCCTCATGCACAACAAGCCGCTGGCCCCTGCTGCTCTTGGGGAAGGCAAGCTTCTCCATCAGCAACCCTTCCCACCACACCCCTTGCCTACAGATACTTGTCACCAACTCCAGGGACATACCAGCTGGCTAGCACCCAGCCACAGCCAGCATGCCCACCCTGCCACCATGTCCACCCTGCCACCCCACTTGCTGTTGCAGAGCCACGCCGGCTTGGGCAGCAGCCATCGCATCCCCAGCCCACCTGTTCACTGCAACACCTCAAGGCCAGCTCTGCTGAAGGCTGCCCACACAAAGCAGGTTTGCATACTGTCCCATTTGCTGCTTCAGGGCCAGGTTCTGCTGGTGTCACTAGGCCCAAACCCTAGCCTGCCAGCACCACACCTCATTGGCTGCACCAGGGCAGGATGGGATTGCCCAGTGACCATGTTCCCTTAGTAGGCAGCATGGCTACCTGCTGCTCTAGGACCTGGCCCATTTTGTCAGAGACCCTGGGTCCCGGCCTGGCATGCTCTGTCATTCCTCCTGGCACTTCAGGACAAGGTTCACTCCTCCAGGGACTGCCACACTTCTAATATTCTAGGCAGCCAGGCACAGGGCAACTGGACTGGAAACCCCTATGTTTTTAGCCTATCCACCCAATTGTGCCATGAGTTGCTCCAAGACCAGGTGGGCTCTGCCAATGCTGGCCAAGCTCCTAATGTCCACCTGTCCCACCACCATCCCCTGCTGCTCAAGGACCACTCCACAATGGCCAGTACACCTGCCACCCTCCATCCACCCCAGGGCCAGGCTGGCCCACAGAACACCCCTCTCTTTCCCAGCTTGCCTCTAAGCTGTTACAGGGCCAGGCAGGCTCTGTTGTTGCCCCACATGACTCTAGCCCGCCTAAGCCACTCTCCCACCCACTGCTCTAGTGGCCCGCAGGAAGTTCCCCTAGCACCATAGGCATGCCTAGCATGCATGGGGTATGCTTCAGGGCCAGGGGGTGCTCGACCAGACAGCCCAGTCCCCAAGCCATCTGCTGGCTGCTCCAGGGCCAAGTCTGATAAGTCAGATCACCTTGTGTCCCTAGCCCACCCACTACCTGCTTCATTGCCAAGCTGGCTCCGCTGGTATCCCTGCACCCACAGGACTATCATCATCCATTGCATGGCCAGCTCAACTCTCCCAGGACCCCTCCCCACTGCACTCCTATCCTGCCCACCTTGCCACCCGCCCACCCTGCCAGCTGCTCCAGGATCTGCAGGGCTAGCCCAGTGACCCAGCATCCCCAGCACACCACTCACTGGCCTGCTCTTCCAACACCAGGTCCACTTGTCTTGTGTCCACTGCACACCTTGCACATCCATTCCACAGCAGCTTTCCCACTCTGGGGACAGGCCAGTTCGGTCGGTGACCCTCCTGCCCACAGAGCAATAACCCTTGTCCCCAGGACCAGGCTCCCAAGCCCATGTCCCCAGCTCATCTAGCTTGCTTGCCCTGCCACCACACACCACAGACAAGCCAGGCCTAGGCTGGCTTTGGTAGCGCCTCCTAAGTCCCCAGCTTGCTGTTGACAATTAGTGCCAGGCAGGCTCAGCCATTGCCCACAGCTACCCTCTGGCAGCTGGCTGCTCCAGGGTCACATCAACTGTGCTGGCGCCTCCAGCTCGCAGGCATTCCACAGTCTGGCTGGCTCTGGCTATGCCTCCTGTGCCCACAGCCTTATTACCATCCTCTCCAGAGCCAGCTTGCCAGCCTCCCCATACCCAAACTATCTTGCCTGCCACTCCAGGGCCAGGAGGGCTCAGCCAGTTCCCCCAGCACCCATAGAGGCTGGCTGCTCATGGCTCCATCTTACAACAGTTGCTCTTGCTCCCCTCCCCACAGTGCAGCACTTAGGTGTTCCAGAGTTGCTTCCTGCTTCTTCTGCTTTGGGCTGCAGTCTTCATATGGCAAAACTAGGACTTGAGATAATAAGATTGTTCTTCAAAGAGTCATCAAAAGATGCTGTTACTTGCAAGCGTCACTGTGTCAGAGCTTCGGCCGTTCACATTCCATCCTTCTGACTGCGGCAACTCTGGCTTCACAATCTTACGTTTTTTTCTACACGTCTGTGCTGCATCTCTTGCAAGACTATGAGTTTCTCTTCAGCCTGGGCTCTAAGGGGGCATGAAGGAGACTGGTATGTGACATACTGCCACTTCAGGTCCCACGTGCAGAGAGGCATCCCTGGAAAGGAGTTATTTCACAAGTGAGCAGATAGCATTACATCGGTGGGCAAAGTGTGGCTTCCAATTTAGTGAACCTACACAAGCTGCTGACTTAGGACCATATCATTATCAAAGAGTGAAAAACAAAATTTGTACAAGTATGTGACAAAAGTTTCTTCCAAGAAATAGTTCAGTTTAGCTAAGTATTTCAAATGGAAAAATAACTAGTAGATAATTCACAATGAAGGAGGCCAGATGCACTGGAAAACTTGTTACAAATCCTTATGACAGAATTACATAGTTAAGAAAGTAAGAAAGTAAGTAAAGTAGTTTTAAAATGTTAACACTAAGGGCCCGGCGGCGTGGCCTCACAGCTAAAGTCCTCACCTAGAACGCACTATAATCCCATATGGGTGCGGGTTCTAATCCCGGCAGCTACAATTCCCATCCAGCTCCCTGCTTGTGGCCTGGGAATGCAGTCGAGGACGGCCCAAATCTTTAAGACCATGCACCTGTGGTGGGATACCCAGAAGAAGTTCCGGGTTTCTGGCTTCGGATCGGCATAGCATCGGCCGTTGCAGTCACTTTTAGAGTGCATCATCGGATGGAAGATCTTTCTCACTGTCTCGCCTCCTCTGTACATCTAACTTTCCAATAAAGAAATAAATCTTTACAAACAAATGTTAACACTAAGATACTCACTTTTGCCCATCACAAGTGTTTTCTTTCTTTAGGCCTTCGAGGTTTCTTTCCACGATATAAGCTGCCCACTTGAAGTAATGGAAAAAAAAATAAAAGAAATGTAAGAAAGCAGGAAGAATATATGAGAGAAGGAAAAGGGTGACCATACCGTCTTCTTAAAACCACATATTTGAAATATATTCACCACATGAGAGTTAAGGTTTTTAAAAACATTTTAGGCACACCAGGGGATGGCATCATCCTGTTGCCATGCTCCCAGGGCACCAGGTGAGGGGGTGAGGGGGCTGAGGCTGCAGCTTCAGTTGGGGGAAGGCTAAGGGCATAACACTGGTGGGCATTGGGGAACCGGGAGCTCATCACTAGGCAGGTGGAGAGAACCTGGGGATTTCCTTATGTGTCTGGTCCTGGGTGAGGTGAGGAGAGCTGAAGAAAGAGCCCCAGGTCAGCACACTGCTCTGGTGTGCTGGTGAACCAGGCCTGGAACCCGCAATTGGTCTGGATCTTGGGTGTGTAGAGGGGTAAGACACCAGGCTAGCATATATGACAGGAGCTCGGGACCCTGGTGGATGGCAGAATACAGGACCACCACACCACCCACTGGGCTTCCGAAGACTGGGCTAGGCACAAGGCTTGTGGATTGATTAGAGAAAGGAGCAAGGAGATATGGGGTAGGAAGGACCATCCTGGGAGTATTGTGTGGATGAGGAATGGATCCTGAGGGACTCCCAATCACAAGCACACTGTACTGCAGGTAAGCAAGGGGAATGAGACTCAGTGGATCGGAGGGGAGAGACCTAAAGATCTTTAAGGGTCAGACTGATGCACCAGCCCACATGGGAAACGGGCTGGGCTTGTTAGCATGGAACACTGCTGACCACCACACAGCAGCTGTACACATGAAATCCATGGCTGGGGACCTGTCTGACAGGGCTAGATCTCAGTATCTGACAGTGAGTGTTGGATAAGGGGATGGGTCACATTATGCTAAACCATGACAGCAACCAGCATGCAAGAGAACCAGGGCTGGGGGTGGACCGAACCCTACGGAATTACATTAAAAAAAAAAAGCAATAGTTTGGAATTTAACATTAAATATGTCCATATAAAATGTTGACCTGAAGGGAAGGCAATTGGCACACAGCTTCAGTTGCTGCTTGAAATGCACACATTTCCTTCAGAGTCCCCAGGTTTGACATTCATTCTGATTCTGCTTTCTGCTGACATGTAATTCTGGGAATCACACGCTCAGTAACGTAGGCTAGACTGCTGCACCTGCTGGAAAATGTCAAGACTGCAAGCAGACTGTCTCAAACTGGTCACAGCACCCATTGACCCATGCAAGACCTGCGGCTGGGAACAGGCCTGGTAGGGGACAACTGGAGAGAATTAGAGTTCGGACTGGAGGTGGGCCAGGCTGAGCTAGGATGCCTCTCTCTCCTGCATTCTCAACCCTGGTGCATTGAAACCAACAACTTCTCAGAACTACCAAAATCACTCAAGAAACACCTTGGAATACTTCCCCACAATGGGGTCTCCTTGAGCATCAAATGCTCATCTCCCCCATCACCAAGTACTGATGTAGTTTGACAACAAGGAGTGGCCCTCTTAGATCCAGGCTGGACTGCAATACCCATTGGTTCCAGTGGAAGTCGGGAGTGAAAACAGAACCAACCCAGCAATTGCAACCACCAGCTGATTGGGGCGATGGACCTTGCCAGGTCCTGTACTTGTTAGCACATACAAGAAGTTTCTATGGAGATCTTCCTAATCTAAATGCTGGACTCAGAACCCTAACCAAGAAACGAGAGAAGACAGAACAGGTCAAACAACCAGCTCAGCTACGATGGACTATGTCAATCAGTAGATTTTTCAAAGACCTCATAGTGGTTGGAGTGGCAAGACTGACTGCAATTCATAACTGTTGCAATAGCAAAACCACTTGAGCAAGAACCTCAGAGCATGCCCTACATCCAGGACCTGGGGAGGGTGGGAAATTGGGTGGGTCTTCTCCCTTAATACCCCCCTTTAAACATGAAGGTAAGAATATGGAAAACATACGAGTATTATCCACTTTCCTGTAGCTCTTGAACCTTCTTACCCTAATTAACTATGTAAAGAATGTCAAAATAAAAATTTATAATAAAAAAAAAAAAGAGTGGCCCTCTTGCCCTCTTCCCCAGGGGACACAGGAGAAGGAAAAAAAAAAAAAAGAAAAAGTAAATATTTGTCTTACCCACTTTCCTCAGTGTCTGAACCTGAACCTCCCCACCCTGATCAGAGGCTCATGTGGGAGTTCATCCCTCAACTATGTAAGTATAACAAAAAAGAAAATAAGAAATTAAATAAGAAAAGAAAGTAGCTGGGTTGGGTTCCAGCCACCCGTGTGGTGACTCAGCATGGAGTTCCTGGTTCCTGGTTCCGGCCTGGCCCACATGGGGACAAGTGGAGAATAAACTAGCAGATGGAAGCACTCTTGCTCGCTTGCACACTCTCTCTCCACCCTTATTTGTCTTTAATGGTTAATTCTACACCAGCATTAAATGTGGGTCACAAAATTTGAAGAGATACCAAAGCAATGTATTTCTTAAAATTTTAAGCTTTCTAAACCATAAATGCAAATACTGACAATTCAGAAAAGATGCAAGCATACTAAAATTTATTTCAGTAAATTATACAATTTTACCCTCATTCCTGAAGGTCCTTAGGCTGATCCCCCACTCAACATTACCAACCCATTAACTCCAAGTATCCTTCAGAAGCATCTTCCCAGAATTCCTTGGACTTAACCATAAAATAAACAGTAAAAGACAATCTCACTCATCCAAAAAAAAAAAAAGAAAAGAAAAGAAAGAAAGAAAGGAAGAAAAACACCAAAATTGGAATCCAGAATAAAGAGGTCTGTCAGGGACTAAAAGGCAAAAGTTGGACCTAGAGCCAGGATGACACTGTGTTGTAACCCCTAGGCCTTTGGCGATATCTGCGCATGAGCACTCAACCTCTTCTGGGCCTGCTGCTGAACTTCACAGCTCAGAGCTCCTGAACGCAATGGCGCACACATCAAAACATACAGTTTTCATGTAGGGACTTGTAGAATCTCATCCAATCCTATTCTATTTAGGATTACTTATTATGTTACTTACGACTCCCAAATTGATATTAAATCCCAACTTTCATTTTTCTTATAATACTGTCTTGTAAAGGCCAATCAATTCTTATTTCAACTCACATTTCTTTGACATAAATCATGTTCAAATAGTAACAGCTAACTTCAATACCATTTGAGCATCTTACCACTTTTAAAGTACTTAATTCTCACATTAACACACTGAATAGGTACCATTACCCAATCTTTTAGGATGAGAAAACTGAGTCAAGGGCTATTTAAGAAAGCTGTCCACCATCACACAGATGCAGAGCCTGGCACCAGGAAACAAGGTACAGTACCACACTAAAAATTATTAAATAGAAAAATCACAATAAAATATTATAATAAGACTTAGGTGAACACATGATGACCTCTCTCAAGCATATCCAAATTGTCAACAACTGCTGTTGTATTTTGAGATAATTTCTGTAAAATAAGAGACTATCTGGGGGGCCTGATGCAAAAGCTCAGTGGCTAAATCCTCACTTTGCATGTGTCAGGAGTCCATATGGGCACCAGTTTGCGTCCTGGCTGCTTCACTTCCCATCCAGCTCCCTGTTTGTGGCTTTAGAAAGTCTTTGGGACCTGCACCCATGTGGGAGACCTGGAACAGAAGTTTAATTATGATCTGCAGAAGGGGAAGAAATGTTTATTATATTGTTTGATTCTCATTCTGTCACCGTTTCTCTGGTTTCCTTACAGAGCTCTGGGGAACATGAGTGCAGTGAAGAAGTTTCCCATGAAGATGAGGAGTTTATGGGCATGTCCCCTCTCCTGCAAGCCCATCATGCTGTGGGAAGAATGGAAGAGTTTGTGTGTAAGGTAAGATGGCGGTATCCTTTCATTTCCATGCTGTGTATTTAGTCATTACCAATCAGAAACCGCGAAGCAGAGTGAGTCCTTTAGCATTCAGTTTCCTATGGGAAAAATGTGTGGTAAAATGAAGGCAGGGGGAGTCTTCTGAATTGTTTTAGAAAAGTTTTACAAATAAATAGTAAAGATTTATTTATTTTTGTGTAGAAGGGAGAGTTACAGGGAGACAGAGCAAGTGAGAGAGAAGGATTTTATAGTCACCTTATTGTGTGGTGGAACCCAAAACCTCCTGCCACCTAGCTACAATCCAGCATCTATGAACCAACCTTTGCCCATCCTTCCCTCCCCACTTGCCACCCAGCTTTGGTAAGCGCAAGTAGATTTGTAGGTTTTGTGAGCGTTCTATGTTTTTAAGTCAACATGTGAGTAGATCATGTGATGTTTGTGTTACCGTGCTTCACTTGATGTTGTCACCTAGGGTTCAGTCAAGGTGTTGTAAATGACAGCATCTCATCCTTTTATGACTGAGTTACATTTCCATGTTGACACACCCATTTTCTTTAGACTTTCATCAGTACAGGGATCCTTAGGTTGTTTCCGTGTTTTGGCTCTTGTGGAGTGCAGACAGCTCGATGGATGAATTTCATTTCCCTTTGGAATTTTCCCAGTTAGTGGAATTGCTAGATTGTATGGTGATTCTCGTTTCCAGTTGTTGAGACAGCTCTGTACTGTTTTATGTATCATCCCACGAACAGTGTGCAAGGATTCCCTTTTCTCTATATCTTCTCCATCAGTTTTTGTAAGACAGAGTAGGGGACTGGCAGTAAGTGATGCTGTTGCCCAGAACAGCTTGCATCCCTTATGGGTGTGGTTTGTGCTCTGTGCTGATAGCCTGGGGAAGCAGGAGAGCATGGCCCTATTCTTTGGGCTGTTGTACTCATAGAGGAGACCCAGACTCTTTTGGCTTAGGCCTCCATGCCATGGGGAGTGCCTGGCTCTATTCCCAAGCCTGGCTTTCTGATAATGCTCAACATGGAAGCCTACGGGTGAGAGCTCACTCAAGTTTATTCCATGCCCCAGCCACATGGGAGAAGTGAATTGAGCTCATGGCTCCTGGTGTTTGACTGGTGTTGCCTGTGGTAGTGAGGTACTTTTATTCCTTGACAAATAAACACTTGCATTTCTCCCCTTGGGTTGCAGGGACGTTTATGGCCACACAGAACTTCCCCTGGCAAGGAGAGGAAGCACAGCCGGGCACCTGGGTTCCGGGAAGAAGAAGAAAAGGGCCCCCAGTGGCGGAGGGTCCTGCGTGGTGCTGACGCGGAGGGAGTGGCTGCATGGTCACTTCCTGCGAGGTGCTGAAGCCCCGCAGCCTCAGTCAGCTAAGAAGCAGCAGAGGAAGAGGATGCACCTCTGGGCTCTCCATGGGGAGCAGTTCTCGTGCTGAAAGACGTGGTGAGGGCTCTGTGAGAGGACGTGACGTGGCTCGTGGACTCCAGCTGACCCTGGTCCCACTTGCTGTCCACCTGCATCTGACCTGGGGAGGGCCTAGTGGTGGCCGCCACGGTGGACCCACTTGGGACTGTCTGTGTGCATGAGGTGGAGTTGGTGCCGCCCCCAGGGTGCCTGGACTCTGAGCCTCCCTGAAGGAGTTCACAGACCCACTAGACTTCACCAGCACCATGCGACCTGTGACCAAGAACACGGACATCTACAAGGTAAGACACCCGAATGTCCAGGGGTCCAGGAAGGGGAGGTGGCAGCTTGTCCCCAGCCCATGTCTGGGAGTGCAGGCCAGGTGGCTGCTTGTCCTTGGGTGTGGGGTCAGCTGGTGAGCCGGTGGCTTGGCCATCAGCCGGGGTACAGGAGGGGCGATGTCCACTTGCACTCCTGTGGGGTTTAGGAGGCTGATCCGCGGCTTAGCCCTGAGTGTGGGTTCCTGAAGACCAGGCGTTGGCTTGGTCTTCAGTGCAGGAGGAAGGGTAGGCAGGGGCTTAGCCATCAGCATGGGGTCCGGGTGGGGAGGCAGTGGCTTGCTTTCTGTGTGTGGTCCAGCAGGGCTAGCCTCAGCTTGGCCCTGGGTGCTGGGTCTGGGAAGTCATCCAGTGGCTTGGTCATTGGCCCGGGGTCCTTGAGGGCAGGTGGTGTGTTGGTCATTGTTGGTGTCTTTGAGCACAGGCCTGTCCTTGGGGTTATATTGGAGTCATTATGGCTGCTGGTGGCTTGCTGTCTTTTTGAGGTCCATGATGGCAAGGGTAGCTTGGGCATGAGCAGGGGTGCAGGAGGGGAGGTTGTTGCTTGCCTTTATGCTTGGTTTACCAGGGTGGGCCGTGGTTAGCACTTAGTGCAGGTTCCTGGAGGTGAGGTTGTGTGTTGGCCATCTGCCATCCCAGGGTGTTGCTTGAGTGGTTTGGGCAGTTTTGACTTGATTGCATCAGGGCTGAGAAGATCTTTTCCAGATCCACTGGCTGACCAAGTCCACCTTAGTGCATCCACAGGCCCAGGCACTTGCTGCAAGCTTGGCCAGGAGAATGGTCTGTTCTGTTCTGCTTTCCATTTTCTGACATGGCACATCCCCATCTGGCTGAGATGAGCTGGCTGCCCTGTCCCCCATGTGCAATGGGGCACACTGCCCAAACTTGGCAGAGCCCTAAACACCTAGGAGGCCCAGTCCCCATTCTTGAGCTTTCATGAGTTTCTTTCTCTGCTTTTGAGTAAGCTAATGCTTGTTGTTTTGGATTCCTTTTTAGAGAAGTTACCAGCCTCTTGTAACAAGAGAGGAATGGAGGGAAAGCGAGAAGCAATGAATTGGATGCCAAGTGTAGCAGCCAGGACCTGGAACTGTCAGCCCTATGGGATCCCGGTGCTTGCAAGGTGAGGATTTAGCCAATGAGCCATTGTACTGTGGATCTCTCTCTCTGTTTGTAAGATCCTTTTACTTCTATTGGAAAGAGTAACACAGAGAGAAGGAGAGACAGAGATCCTCCATCCATCATCAAATTTGCCAGATGACCATAATAGCTGGGGCTGAGCCAGCCTTTCTGGGTCTCCAGTCTTTCTGCATGAATGCAGGGGACCAAGGACTTGATCTGTCCTTTATTGCCTTCACAGCCACAAGCTGGGAGCTGGATGGGCAGTGAAGCAGCCAGGACACCAGCTGGCACCTGAGTGGTATGCCTGTGCCACAGGTGGAAGCTTAGCCTACAGTGCCATAATGCTGGCCCCCAATTTAGCACATTTTCGTTGAGTTTTTGATTAAGTCAATTATTCCAGTGATTTGTTTTCACTGAAAATTTCATTCTCTCTCTTGTTCCTGTAGGAGTGGTTTTGTAGAGATAAGTAGTGAAATGCCAGAGTTTCTGCTAATATTCTGGTTCAAGTGTGTGCGAGGGCTAGTGTTGTGGCACAGTGCGCTAATCTACCATCTGTAGTGCCGACATCCCACATGGCCATGTTGCTGTTTCCTGGAGTTATCTTTGCTGTTCACTCCAGACCAGCTGCTTTTAAGGTCAGCTATTAGCCTAGACCCTCTGGGGCTTTCCTTTTGCTTCTTCCTTTGTTGCAAGTCTTTGTTTTCCTTGGTTTATGATGTTTTTGCTGGATGGTTTCTTCTAGTATAATGAGAAAGAAGGTCAGTGGGAAGTGAATTAGAAACTTGGTTCGGGGCCTGTGTGGTGTCGTGGATGAAACTGCTGCCTATGTTGCCAGTGTGAGTCCTGACTGCTCTGCCTTCATGCAGCTGCCTGAGAATGACCTGAGCGGAAATGGTGAAGATGGCCCAGTTCCTTAGATCCCTGCACCCATGTGGAGGCCCAGGCGGAGTTCCAGCTTCTGGCTTTAGCCTGGCTGTTGTGGGCGTCTGGTGAGTGGACCAGTGGATGGAAGAAACGTGTCTGTCTCTTCCCTGTGTGTTGGTTTTAGTTTTAAAATACACACATACATGCATATTTTTCGTCAAAAGAATCTTGGTTTTGTGGAGAGCTTTTGTCCTTAGTTTGGTGATGTTTAGAAATTGAAATGATGTGAGCCTGAGTTGGTTTCATGATGAGTAGAGCTGCTGCCTGCACAGCCGCCAGCCCGTTGCTCAGGTCCTGGCTGTTGTACTCCATGCAACCCCTGCTGATGGCCTGGGACAGTCAGCGGAAGATGGCCCAGGTTCTTGAGCCCTTGTCGCCTGTATGGGGGACCTGGATGAAGCTCCTGTGGATGGAAGAGCTCTTCTCATTTCACTTTCAAATAAGAGTCTAAATTTTAAAAATTCAATTATGGACCATTTTAGTTCAGTAAAATGATGGGAAAGGTTATTTGTTTCTTTGTTTCTATTATTGCTGCTGCAAGTGTATGTTAATTCTTATTGCATTGTGATTTATGTGAGCGGCAGAGAATCAGCAACAGGGAGATGTCCCTTCCACTGAACGCTGTCCACATGTCTGCAGTTGCTAGCGCAGGGCCCAGCCACATCCAGGAGTCAGGAACTCAGGCTGGGTTTCCATGCGAGTGGAATCTGTCAGCTGAGCCTCATCTGCTGCCTTTTATGTTACATATCCTGAAGAATTTAGTTAGATACAGAAATTAGTCTGTTCTTCAAACCAGGCAAGAGGTACAAATTGAGTAAATCTGTTAAATGTCTAGTTTCAGTGTAGGCACCCTAACATGAATTAAACTTTAGCGTTTAAAACTTTAGAGAGGGGGTCCAGCATGGTAGGCTAGTGGCTAAAGTCTTGGCTTTGAATGTGCTATGATCCCATATGGGTGCGAGTTGTACTCCTGTTAGCTTTGCCTCCCATTCCCTTGCTTGTGGCCTGGGAAAGCAGTCAAAGACGGCCCAAAGTTTTGGGACATTGCACCCACATGGGAGACCCCGAGGAGGCTTCTGGCTCCTAGCTTTAGACTATTGGCTCAGTTCTAGGTGTGGCAGCCTCGTGGGAAGTGAATCAATGAACAGAAGATCTTCTCTGTCTCTTCTCTCTGTGTATCTGACTTTGCAATAAAAATAAATAAACCTTAACAAACAAACAATAAATAACCCCTTGAGAGGGACTGGCATGACGACTCAATGACTGAATGCTCACCTGGAAGTGCCAGGATCCCTTGTGGTTGAGTGTGTGTCCTGGCGGCTCTGCTTCCCATCTGGCTCCCCGCTTGTGCTCTGAGAAAGAGGAAGAGGGTGGTTCAGAACTTTAGGACCTTATCCCCCTGTGGGAGAGTCGGAAGAAACTTCTGGCTCGCCTCAGCTGTGGCCATTATGGCCACTTGGGTGATGAAGCAGAGGATGAAGATCTTTTCTGCCTCTCTTTCTCTGTAAATCTGATCTGCCTTTCCAAAAAATGAAGTTTTTAAATTAATTTTTTTTTTTGGAAAGGGAGATATACAAAGGGAAAGAGAGACAGAGGGAAAGATCTCTGTCTGCTGGTTCACTCCCCAAGTAGCTAAAATGGCCAGAACTGAGCCAATCTGAAGCCAGGAGCTTCTTACAGGTCTCCCACGTGGGTGCAGCATCCCAAGGCTTTGAGCCATCTTTGACTGCTTTCCCAGGCCTCAAGCAGGGGAGCTGGATGGGATGTGGAGCAGCCAGGACATGAACCAGTGCTCATATAGAATCCTGGCGTATGCAAGTTGAGCACTTTAGGCACTAGGCTATCGCTCTGGGCCCAAAGTAAATAAATCATTTTTAAAAGATTGTTGATTTTTATTACAAAGTCAGATATGCACAGAGGAGGAGAGACAGAGAGATGTTCTGTCTGATGATTCACTCCCCAAGTGACCGCAATGCCTGGGGCTACATGATCTGAAGTCCGGATCCTCCAACCTCTTCCAGCTTTCCCACATGGGTGCAAGATCCCAAGGCTTTGGGCCGTCCTCAACTGCTTTCCTAGGCCATGATCAGGGAGTAGGATGGGAAACGGGGCTGTCGGGATATGAACATGCAACCATATGGTATCCCGGCTCGTTCAAGCCGACGATTTTAGCCACTAGACCAGTGTGCTGGGTCCAAGAAATCAATCTTAACAACAAAATCAACAAAGAAGCTTCAGTAATTGTCCTATTTCTTGTTTGCCTGTAAACATTACAGGTGTCACTGTTGTCATTTAATTGTGGAACTCTAAAATCCCAGCCCAGAGCAATTTATGTATTTATGAGATAATGCTTGCCTCTACTTAAATAATAATTTTTACTCTTTTTTTTGTTTTTAATCTAGATTGTTGCCAGCAAAGGAGGTTTTGAAATGGTCAGCGAAGAAAAGAAATGGTCCAAAGTCGATATCTGCTTGGGATATCTGCCAGGAAAAGAAACTGGATCTCTCTTCAAAGTCTCACTAGGAAAGAATTCTCTACTCATATGAGCTGTTGCAGTCTGGTGGTGTCAGTCTTATGGTGAGTTGCTGCCTTGTTCTTAGAAGTGGATCAATTGGTCCTGGTGTGGTAGCCTAGTGGCCTAAAACCCACCTTGCATGCACCAGGATCCCATATGGGCACCGGTTTGTGTCCCAGCTGCTCCACTTTCCCTTCCATCTCACTGCTTGTGGCCTGGGAAAGCAGTCAAGGATGGCCCAAAGCCTTGGGATCCTGCACCCACATGGGAGACCTGGAAGAGGCTCCTGCTTACTGGCAGCTCAGCTGTGGCTGTTGTGGCCTTTTGAGGAGTGAACCTGTGGATGAAAGATCTTTCTGTAAATCTGGCTTTCCAATACAAATGAAACTTGTTGTGGGAGAATGTTAAAACTATTTTTTGTTGGAAAGGCAAGTTTAGGGAGAAAGATAAAGCTCTTACATCCATTGGTTCACTCCCCAAGTGGCCGCAGTGTCCAGAGTTGAGGTAGTTCGAAGCCAGGAGCCAGGATCTTCTTCTGGGATTCCCACATGGGTGCAGGGTCCCAAGGCTTTGGGCCATCCCTGTCTGCTTTCGCAGGCTCCAAGCAGGGAGCTGGATGGGAAGCTGGAGCAGCTAGGGCCTGAATGGTGCCCATATGGGATCCTGGAGCTTGCCAGTTAGGGATGTAACTGCTAGACTGCTGTGCTGGGCCCCACTTGATTTGTTTTTACTGGTGAGTAATATTCCCTTGTATGTGTGTACCTTATTGCTTGTTTACTAGTTGATGAGCAGTGGATAGTTGCAGTGTTTGGCTGTTAGGAAGAATAATATGCCTGTTTAGGTATAACGCTTCCAGTGGACATATGTGTTCATTTCTCTTAACAGAGTGGAATTGCTAGGTGTTGTGTAACATTTGTATTAAGAAGAAAACTGTCAGAATGTTTTTCAAAATGGCTGAACCGTTTTTATATTATGCCCAGTAATGTGGAGGCTTGCGGTTTTTCCATGTCCTGGCAAACACTTGTTGTCACTTGTTTTGGTTATGTGCATTGTATTAGGTATGCACTGGTATTTCCTTGTAGTTCTCATTTGCATTTTCCTAAAGGCTACTGATGATGCTTTGCATTGTTTAATGTTCATGTTAGTTGTGTGTGTATCTTCCTGAATGAAGTGTTTGTTGGGTTGGCTTTGTATACTTGTAAGAGTTTGTTATACTAAATACAAGTGCTTAATCAGAGACATGATTTGCAAAAACTTTATTCTTGTGTTTAATTCGTGTTTTTAATTTTTCTGATAGTATCTGCTTGAAGAATGGTTTGTAGATTCCTGTTTTCCTTTGATGGATTGTAGTTTTCGTATCACTTAGGAAGTATTTTTCCTTATTTATGACTATAGTCATTTTTTTTTCCATGTAGGATTTCTGTGTTTTTAGCTTTATTTACAAAGCATTTCCTTTTGAATTGACTTATTCCCTTATTTTCATTGTATTTGAAAGAGAGGAGAAGAAGGTTCCATCTGCTGGTTCCCTCCCAGCCAGGGTGAAGCCAGGAACTCAATCCAGATTTCCTTTGTGGGTGGCAGGGATTCAGGTACTTACATAGTCATCTGCTGTCTGCCAGGCAGGGAGCTGAGTTAGGAGTGGCGCTGGGACTTGAACTCAGGCACTGGCGTGTGGGGTGTGGGTCTCACAAGTGGGGTTGTAACGATTGGCTTTCACACTGAAGTTGATGGTGCAGCTTGCACTGTTTCTTTTTCTATGTGTATAAAATGTGAGGTACATAGGCAGGTTAGTTTTTGGGGATGGAGGGCATATGGATATTCAGTTGTGATGAGCACTGTGTAAACAGCATTGTTTTTGTGTTGATTTAACTAGGCTAGCTGTATTGAGATTCAGCTGACCGTGAATGTACAGTATTCTTTCTGAACTGTTTTGTTGTATTGGATTGCGATGGTCTTCCCTTACCCCCAGGCGTAAGTCAGTCTATGGTTTCATAGATTTTTTTCTGTGGTTTTGATTACCTGCAGTCAGTTGCATTAAAATATTGCATGGAAAATTCCAGTTTTAAGTGGTTTGTAGGTTTTTAGTTGTGTGGTATTCTGATTAGTGTGAAGAAATGTTATTGTGTGGGTCACTGTCCTGTCTGGAATGGGATTTATCCCTTTGCCCCTGTTTAGTATCTTAATTATTGGACTGGCTGTTATGCCTTTCCAATGCTGGTAATCAGATATGCTTTTCTTTTCTTTGTTTTTAAGATTTTTATTTTGGGGGGAAAGGCAGAGTAGTAGAGACACAGAGAAACATCTTTTGTATGCAGGTTGACTTCCTAAGTGGCCACAACAGCCGTAGCTGAACTGATGGAAAGCCCGGAGCCCAGAGCCTGTTCCAGGTCTCCCACATGGGTGCAGGTCCCAAAGACTTTCTAAAGCCACAAACAGGGAGCTGGATGGGAAGTGAAGCAGCCAGGACGCAAACTGGTGCCCATATGGACTCCTGACACATGCAAAGTGAGGATTTAGCCACTGAGCTTTTGCATCAGGCCCCCCAGATAGTCTCTTATTTTACAGAAATGATCTCAAAATACAACAGCAGTTGTTGACAATTTGGATATGCTTGAGAGAGGTCATCATGTGTTCACCTAAGTCTTATTATAATATTTTATTGTGATTTTTCTATTTAATAATTTTTAGTGTGGTACTGTACCTTGTTTCCTGGTGCCAGGCTCTGCATCTGTGTGATGGTGGACAGCTTTCTTAAATAGCCCTTGACTCAGTTTTCTCATCCTAAAAGATTGGGTAATGGTACCTATTCAGTGTGTTAATGTGAGAATTAAGTACTTTAAAAGTGGTAAGATGCTCAAATGGTATTGAAGTTAGCTGTTACTATTTGAACATGATTTATGTCAAAGAAATGTGAGTTGAAATAAGAATTGATTGGCCTTTACAAGACAGTATTATAAGAAAAATGAAAGTTGGGATTTAATATCAATTTGGGAGTCGTAAGTAACATAATAAGTAATCCTAAATAGAATAGGATTGGATGAGATTCTACAAGTCCCTACATGAAAACTGTATGTTTTGATGTGTGCGCCATTGCGTTCAGGAGCTCTGAGCTGTGAAGTTCAGCAGCAGGCCCAGAAGAGGTTGAGTGCTCATGCGCAGATATCGCCAAAGGCCTAGGGGTTACAACACAGTGTCATCCTGGCTCTAGGTCCAACTTTTGCCTTTTAGTCCCTGACAGACCTCTTTATTCTGGATTCCAATTTTGGTGTTTTTCTTCCTTTCTTTCTTTCTTTTCTTTTCTTTTTTTTTTTTGGATGAGTGAGATTGTCTTTTACTGTTTATTTTATGGTTAAGTCCAAGGAATTCTGGGAAGATGCTTCTGAAGGATACTTGGAGTTAATGGGTTGGTAATGTTGAGTGGGGGATCAGCCTAAGGACCTTCAGGAATGAGGGTAAAATTGTATAATTTACTGAAATAAATTTTAGTATGCTTGCATCTTTTCTGAATTGTCAGTATTTGCATTTATGGTTTAGAAAGCTTAAAATTTTAAGAAATACATTGCTTTGGTATCTCTTCAAATTTTGTGACCCACATTTAATGCTGGTGTAGAATTAACCATTAAAGACAAATAAGGGTGGAGAGAGAGTGTGCAAGCGAGCAAGAGTGCTTCCATCTGCTAGTTTATTCTCCACTTGTCCCCATGTGGGCCAGGCCGGAACCAGGAACCAGGAACTCCATCCTGAGTCACCACACGGGTGGCTGGAACCCAACCCAGCTACTTTCTTTTCTTATTTAATTTCTTATTTTCTTTTTTGTTATACTTACATAGTTGAGGGATGAACTCCCACATGAGCCTCTGATCAGGGTGGGGAGGTTCAGGTTCAGACACTGAGGAAAGTGGCTAAGACAAATGTTTACTTTTTTCTTTTTTTTTCCTTCTCCTGTGTCCACTGGGGAAGAGGTCAAGAGGGCCACTCCTTGTTGTCAAACTACATCAGTACTTGGTGATGGGGGAGATGAGCATTTGATGCTCAAGGAGACCCCATTGTGGGGAAGTATTCCAAGGTGTTTCTTGAGTGATTTTGGTAGTTCTGAGAAGTTGTTGGTTTCAATGCACCAGGGTTGAGAATGCACCAGAGTGAGGCATCCTGGCTCAGTCTGGCCCACCTCCAGTCCCTACTCTAATTCTCTCCAGTTGTCCCCTACCAGGCCTGTTCCCAGCCGCAGGTCTTGCATGGGCCAATGGGTGCTGTGACCAGTTTGAGACAGTCTGCTTGCAGTCTTGACATTTTCCAGCAGGTGCAGCAGTCTAGCCTACGTTACTGAGCGTGTGATTCCCAGAATTACATGTCAGCAGAAAGCAGAATCAGAATGAATGTCAAACCTGGGGAGTCTGAAGGAAATGTGGGCACCCCAAGCAGCAACTGAAGCTGTGTGCCAATTGCCTGCCCCTCAGGTCAACATTTTATATGGACATATTTAATGTTAAATTCCAAACTATTGCTTTTTTTTTTTAATGTAATTCCGTAGGGTTAGGTTCACCCCTGGCCCTGGTTCTCTTGCATGCTGGTTGGTGTCATGGTTTAGCATAATGTGACCCATTCCCTTATCCAACACTCACTGTCAGATACTGAGATCTAGCCCTGTCAGACAGGTCCCCAGCCATGGATTTCATGTGTGCTGCTGTGTGGTGGTCAGCAGTGTTCCATGCTAACAAGCCCAGCCCAAGTTTCCCATGTGGGCTGGTGCATCAGTCAGACCCTTAAAGATCTTTAGGTCTCTCCCCTCTGATCCACTGAGTCTCATTCCCCTTGCTTACCTGCAGTACAGTGGTCTTGTCATTGGGAGTCCCTCAGGATCCATTCCTCATCCACACAATACTCCCAGGATGGTCCTTCCTACCCCATATCTCCTTGCTCCTTTCTCTAATCAATCCACAAGCCTTGTGCCTAGCCCAGTCTTCGGAAGCCCAGTGGGTGGTGTGGTGGTCCTGTATTCTGCCATCCACCAGGGTCCCGAGCTCCTGTCATATGTGCTGGCCTGGTGTCTTACCCCTCTACACACCCAAGATCCAGGCCAATTGCGGGTTTCAGGCCTGGTCCACCAGCTCACCAGAGCAGTGTGCTGACCTGGGGCTCTTTCTTCAGCTCTCCTCACCTCACCCAGGACCAGACACATAAGGAAATCCCCAGGTTCTCTCCACCTGCCTAGTGATGAGCTCCTGGTTCTCCAGTGCCCACCGTGTTATGCCCTTAGCCTTCCCCCAACTGAAGCTGCAGCTTCAGCCCCCTCACCCCCTCACCTGGTGCCCTGGGAGCATGGCAACAGGATGATGCCATCCCCTGGTGTGCCTAAAACGTTTTTAAAACTATTAACTTCCATGTGGTGAATATATTTCAAACACGTGGTTTTAAGAAGACGGTATGGTCACCCTTTTCCTTCTCTCATATATTCTTCCTCCTTTCTTACATTTCTTTTAATTTTTTTTCCCATTACTTCAAGTGGGCAGCTTATATCGTGGAAAGAAACCTCGAAGGCCTAAAGAAAGAAAACACTTGTGATGGGCAAAAGTGAGTATCTTAGTGTTAACATTTGTTTTTAAAGATTTATTTCTTTATTGGAAAGTCAGATATACAGAGAGGAGGCGAGACAGTGAGAAAGATCTTCCATCCGATGATTCACTCTACAAGTGACTGCAACGGCCGATGCTATGCCGATCCGAAGCCAGGAGCCAGGAAGTTCTTCTGGGTATCCCACACAGGTGCATGGTCTCAAAGCTTTGGGCCGTCCTCGACTGTTCTCCCAGGCCACAAGCAGGGAGCTGCATGGGAGTCCGGATAGCTGCCGGGAATAGAACCCGCACCCATATGGGATTCCAGCGCGTCCAAGGCGAGGACTTTAGCCGCTAGGCCACGCCGCCGGGCCCTTAGTGTTAACATTTTAAAACTACTTTACTTACTTTCTTACTTTCTTAACTAGGTAATTCTGTCATAAGGATTTGTAACAGATTTTCAAGTGCATCTGGCCTCTTTCATTGTGAATTATCTACTCGTTATTTTTCCATTTGAAATACTTAGCTAAACTGAACTATTTCTTGGAAGAAACTTTTGTCACATACTTGTAGAGAATTTTGTTTTTCACTCTTTGTTAAAGATAATGTCCTAAGTCAGCAGCTTGTGTAGGTTCACTAAATTGGAAGCCACACTTTGCCCACCGATGTAATGCTATCTGCTCACTTGTGAAATAACTCCTTTCCAGGGATGCCTCTCTGCACGTGGGACCTGAAGTGGCAGTATGTCACATACCAGTCTCCTTCATGCCCCCTTAGAGCCCAGGCTGAAGAGAAACTCATAGTCTTGCAAGAGATGCAGCACAGACGTGTAGAAAAAACGTAGGATTGTGAAGCCAGAGTTGCCGCAGTCAGAAGGATGGAATGTGAACGGACGAAGCTCTGACACAGTGACGCTTGCAAGTAACAGCATCTTTTGATGACTGTTTGAAGAACAATCTTATTATCTCAAGTCCTAGTTTTGCCGTATGAAGACTGCAGCCCAAAGCAGAAGAAGCAGGAAGCAACTCTGGAACACTTAAGTGCTGCACTGTGGGGAGGGGAGCAAGAGCAACTCTTGTAAGATGGAGCCATGAGCAGCCAGCCTCTATGGGTGCTGGGGGAACTGGCTGAGCCCTCCTGGCCCTGGAGTGGCAGGCAAGATAGTTTGGGTATGGGGAGGCTGGCAAGCTGGCTCTGGAGAGGATGGTAATAAGGCTGTGGGCACAGGAGGCATAGCCAGAGCCAGCCGGACTGTGGAATGCCTGCGAGCTGGAGGCGCCAGCACAGTCGACGTGACCCTGGAGCAGCCAGCTGCCAGAGGGTAGCTGTGGGCACTGGCTGAGCCTGCCTGGCACAAATGGTCAACAGCAAGCTGGGGACTTAGGAGGCGCTACCAAAGCCAGCCTAGCCCTGGCTTGGCTGTGGTGTGTGGTGGCAGGGCAAGCAAGCTAGATGAGCTGGGGACCTGGGCTTGGGAGCCTGGTCCTGGGGACAAGGGATATTGCACTGTGGGCAGGAGGGTCACCGACTGAACTGGCCTGTCCCCAGAGTGGGAAAGCTGCTGTGGAATGGATGTGCAAGGTGTGCAGTGGACACAGGACAAGTGGACCTGGTGTTGGAGGAGCAGGCCAGTGAGTGGTGTGCTGGGGATGCTGGGTCACTGGGCTAGCCCTGCAGATCCTGGAGCAGCTGGCAGGGTGGGCGGGTGGCAGGGTGGGCAGGATAGGAGTGCAGTGGGGAGGGGTCCTGGGAGAGTCGGGCTGGCCATGCAATGGATGATGATAGTCCTGTGGGTGCAGGGATACCAGCGGAGCCAGCTTGGCAATGAAGCAGGTAGTGGGTGGCTAGGGACACAAGGTGATCTGACCTATCAGACTTGGCCCTGGAGCAGCCAGCAGATGGCATGGGGACTGGGCTGTCTCATTGAACACACACTGGCCCTGGAGCATACCCCATGCATGCTAGGCATGCCTATGGTGCTAGGGGAACTTCCTGCAGGCCACTAGAGCAGTGGGTGGGAGAGTGGCTTAGGCGGGCTAGAGTCATGTGGGGCAACAGCTGAGCCTGCCTGGCCCTGTAGCAGCCCAGAGGCAAGCTGGGAAAGAGAGGGGTGTTCTGTGGGCCAGCCTGGCCCTGGGGTGGATGGAGGGTGGCAGGTGCACCGGCCATTGTGGAGTGGTCCTTGAGCAGCAGGGGATGGTGGTGGGACAGGTGGACATTAGGAGCTTGGCCAGCATTGGCAGAGCCCACCTGGTCTTGGAGCAACTCATGGCACAACTGGGTGGGTAGGCTAAAGGCATAGGGGTTTCCAGTCCAGTTGCTTTGTGCCTGGCTGCCTAGAATATTAGAAGTATGGCAGTCCCTGGAGGAGTGAACCTTGTCCTGAAGTGCCAGGAGGAATGACAGAGCATGCCAGTCTGGCACCCAGGGTCTCTGACAAAATGGGCCAGGTCCTAGAGCAGCAGGTGGTGATGCTGCCTACTGAGGGAGCATGGTCACTGGGCAATCCCATCCTGCCCTGGAGCAGCCGATGAGCTGTGGTGCTGGCAGGCTAGGGTTTGGGCCTAGTGACACCAGCAGAACCTGGCCCTGAAGCAGCAAATGGGACAGTATGCAAACCTGCTTTGTGTGGGCAGCCTTCAGCAGAGCTGGCCTTGAGGTGTTGCAGTGAACAGGTGGGCTGGGGATGCGATGGCTGCTGCCCAAGCCGGCGTGGCTCTGCAGCAACAAGTGGGGTGGCAGGGTGGACATGGTGGCAGGGTGGGCATGCTGGCTGTGGCTGGGTGCTAGCCAGCTGGTATGTCCCTGGAGTGGGTGACAAGTATCTGTAGGCAAGGGGTGTGGTGGGAAGGGTTGCTGATGGAGAAGCTTGCCTTCCCCAAGAGCAGCAGGGGCCAGCGGCTTGTTGTGCATGAGGCATTGGCCAAGTCCCGCTGACAGTAGAGGGGCTGGTAGGTGGGCTGGGAATGTGGGAGGCCACACATGAGCCATTTTTTCACTGAAACAGGTAAGCAGGGCAGTGAGGTGGACATGTGTTGCTGACCTTCGGTGACACTACCTACGAGGCACACTCTTGAGGGTCTGGGAAAAGCCGGAACCGCAACCGGACCCCTTATTGCCAAAAGCGGCTGCTTTTATACTCTTTCTCCACTGCTTTTTTCCCTGTAGATCTTCTCTGCTGCTTTTCTAGCCCTCTCTCTGATGCTTTTTTCCCTGTTCTTCTCCTCGTAGGCCTTATTGCTTTTGTACCCCTCTCTGCTGCTTTTCCCCCCGTTCTTGTCCCTGTACTTTTCTCTGCATAGGTCTTACTGCTTTTGTAACCCCTCTCTGCTGCTTTTTCTCCCTCTATGCCTTAGCTTTTTGCTTAGCTTTTCTACCCCTCTCTGCTGCCCCATTCTTCTCATTCCATCCGTGGTTCTTTTACTGGTCCATCTTATAGCTTTCAGTGGCTGCTTTTATACTGCTCTCCACCAATCACTTCTCCCTGTGGGTCCACTTGGTGCTACCTGATAGGCCAGTTGCAATGACATAATTGCAGCGAGGGCATCAGCCTATCCCTGTGACTTCCTGTTTGCCTGCTGGTGAGACCAACCCCGCCTCCTGGCCCTGGGGAGGCTGCCATCCTGAGAGGGCCTTTCCTATTCCTGGGACGTGCTTTGGCACCCTGCTCCCCTCAGATGTGGGCATGCTCTGGGCCCGGGGATTCAGATCCTATGGGCTGTTGCTACAGATTGCTGTCAGATGGGCCCAGCCCTAGATCAGTGGGCAGCCCTGCTGAGGGAGCAGGTGGGTGGCTGAGTGTACATGTGCCTGGAACAGTTGGTGGGGTAGTGATGTGGGCGGGCTAGAAGTCCAGGTGGCAGGCTGGGAACTGGAGGGGTGTCAGCCAGCTGGCCTGGCTCCAGAGTGGATGGTGGACAGGCTTGGGGTACTGGGGGGAGGGTAGAACCTCCTGAGCCTGCCTTGTCCTGGAACACCCTGCAGGGCAGCCAGGCAGGCAGGATCTAGGAACATTAGACACGCCACCTGTGTCTGCCTGGCCTTGGATCAGCCTGTGGGTTAGAAGTGCAGGGATCTGGTCCTATTGTAGTTGGTGTGGAGCAGTGTGGTGCCCTAGAGGCCCAGTTGTCATGGCCATCAGTCTGTGGGAGTGTGTTACAGCGCAGAAGGTCCAGTGTCAGCCTGGCCCTGGAGTGCCAAGCTGAGTGACAGGGAATGCTAACCGGGGCCACAGGGTCCCTGGCAGAATGGGCTGGCTCTGAATAGCAGGCAGCTGAGTGTTCTGCTGAGGGAGTAGGATTGCTGGCTGATCCCCACTTGCTCTGGAGCACTGCATGAGCTGAGCCTACCTGGTCCTGGAACAGCAATCAGAGTGTTGGTGTGTCCTGACTGGAAGTATGTGGGGTCGGCTGAACCCTCCTGGGTGGGGCCTGGCCCATGAGCATGGGAGGCACTGGCTGAGGCCATGTGGACCTTGAGCTGCTGATGAGGCAGCTGGGTGGGTGAGCTAGAGGCATAGGGGTCACCTGCTGAGGGAGCTGTGCCTGTTGCAGTGACCACACCATGAGTGCTGGTGGCACTGAGGACCCAGGGCCCCATTATCCTGGCCCTGAGATGCTGGGGAATTGGAGGTTCGTGCTGGCTGGTGCCTCAGTGCTGGCAGCAGAATGGGCCCCGCCCTAGAGTGGCAAACACAGCATGTGGTTTGCTGAGGAAACTGGGTAGATAGCCAAACTCAACTGTCCGTTGAGCAGCAGCAGGGTGGTGGACCTGGCAGGCTAGAGGCATGTCTGGCACTTGCCAGTCAAGGTTGACCCTGGAGTAAGTGGCAAGCAGGACCTCAGGGTATACTGTCTGGGGCCCCAGAGACGCAGGAGAATGGGACTGTCCCCAGAGAGGCTGGTTTGCAATCAGCCATGTGAGGGAGAGGTCCCTTGCTGAGCCAACTGGCCCTGGATCAGTGTAAAGGCCGATGGAATGGGTGCACCTGGGATCCCTGGTGCCAGGCAGCTGAGCTTTACTGGTCCTAGATCAGCTGGCATGTGGCCTTGTGTGTGTAAGAGGTGCTGCAGGAGCCTGTGTGGCTGTGAAGCAAGTCGGGCAGCAGGGTGCCATGCTGTGGTGTGGAGTGTCTGGTGAGCCTCCCTGGCCATGGAGCAGCCTGCGAGCATCTAGATGGGCTGGAGAGTCAGTGCACATTGGCCGAGCTGGCCTGTGCCTCTTGAAGTGGCCACAGTGGGAGTGCTGGAGATGTGGTTGGCCCATGGCAAGTGAGCCTGGGTCTGGAGTACAGCGTGGTCGGGCATACCAGCTGGGACTGTAGTGCCACCAGAAGAACTGGCCCGGCCCTGGGGAGGCATACAGCCAAGGAGTCAGCTGAGGGATTGGGGTGACAGGCCAAGACCAATTGCCCTGGAGTAGCAGCAGGGTAGCATCCACGCCAAGCTAGAGGTGTTTCTGGCAACAGCTCACCAAGCCTGGGCCTAGAGCACCAAGCCAGATGGCAGGCAGGCGTGCTTTGTTTCTAGGGCCTGTTGGCCAAACTGGCCTGGCACTGCAGTGAAGGACAGAAAGGCTGGGGATGTGATGGCTGCTGCCAAAGGAGGTGTGGCCCTGTGGCAGCAAGGGGGCATGTGGTAGGCTTGCACAATGTGCAGGGGCACTGGCAAGCCGGAATGGCCCTGGAGGAGGCAGCAGGTGGCTGTGGGAGCAGGATGGATGTGGGTTGGTTGAGAAGCCCACCTTGCCCTACTGCAGTGGATATGGGAGGCAGTGGTCTGAGGCTTGTGGAATGCCAGCTGAGCTCTAGCGGCTCTGGAGAGGCTGGTAGACAACCTGGGAGTGTGGAAGGCCCTGCCAGAGCCCCTTTGGCCCTTTATTGCCAGGCGGGATGGCAGCATGGGCATGTTGTAGGGCAGGGGATTCAGGTCCTGTGGGCTGGTGCTGCAGGTTTGCCTAAGAAAGCACCAGGATTACAGCGCCTTGTGGGCCAGCAGCTTGCTGAGGGAGCAGGGTTGAGAGTGCTGGAGGCCCCATAACTACTGTTTTGGCGTGGAAGTGCAGGCAAGGCACTATGTGTGCATGCTCTGGGGTGTGGGGGATTCAGTTTGTGTGGGCTGGAGCCGCAGGTGGCCATCAGAACAGACCCGGCCCTGCAGAGCCCACTGGTGAGCAGTCTGTTGAGGGTGAACTATCAGGGTGAGAAAATGATAATACGCTGTCTGTCAATGAAGAAACAGTAGATGACACTATTCATTCCAAGTATATCTGCTAATATTGACTTCTTTTGGTTTCTCTAATATACAAATAAGGGAATTAATGAATTCTCAGGACTTTTAAAAAAGTACTTTGTTTTATTGCAAAGGCAGATTTCCAGAAAGGAGATACAGAAAGATCTTCCTTCATCTGGTTCACTCCCCAAGTGGCCGCAAAGGCCAGAGCAGAGCCAGTCCAGAGCCAGGAACTTCTTCCGGATCTCCCAGGTGGGTGCACCAAGCAGCAACTGACCCTGTGCCTCTTGGCTGCTCTCCCAATCCCATTCCTGGGCTCCCTGACCCTCACGGAGGTAAGGTGGAGGCAGTGTCCCCTGTGTGTGCAGATCAGAGCTCCGCTGAGTATCTGAGTCCCCTTCCCTGGGTGAGGGCACCCTGCAGACCACTTCAGCATCTTGGGAACCCACCGTACCTCCAGCCCGAACCCGGGATCCAGCTCCTGGATTCCCAGACAGTGAGCTCCTGGACTGCCCAGCCTCAGTGCAGGCCAGCAGGGAGGTGGCTGGGCTCCTGAAAGATGTATTTCTGGCGCGAACTGCACCCCCACCCCTGCAACATTACTGGAGGTGGCCACCCAGCCCTGGCCACAGGCCCAGCAGCCCTGCAACACTGGCTCTCTGGAGTCAACCACTGAGCTGTGGCCACAGGCCCAGCAGCTGCGCAGGCTCTCTGGAGGAGGCCACCCAGCCATAGTCACGGGCCTAGCAGCCCCTGGTCCCCATCCTCACAGCCTTGCTGGACGTGGCTGCACGCAGGCTGAGCATCCAGCAGCCTTGCTGGAGGTAGCTGCCCATCTGTGGTCACAGGCCCAGCACCCCGCAGCCCCCCTGGAGGCAGCAGCCCATTGTGGCCAGAGGCCCATTACCCCTAGTCCCTGACCTGGGACTGTGGAAGTTAGAGGAGGCTAATTTACAGGCCTCCCTGTTGGACTAGGGCAAAATCACGTAGCTTGATGAGACCTATTTCCAGGGCTCTGCCTCTCCCCCAAAACAGAAACGGAGCTGGTCCAATGAGAGCATGGGCAGAAACATGAGGCATCAACTTCCCATGCCTGCCTTGGCTGTGGTGACCCACTGTGTCAGCCACATTCTGCCCGGGACTTTACCTATGGTGGTAGTCATGACTCTCGGGAGGCCAGTGTGCAGCCACCAGAGGAGAGGTGGGCTGGGTGGCGCAGGTGTGCTGCTGTGGAGAGGGCTGGGAGGCATGGGTCTGCATGGTGGCAGGGTGGGGCAGCATGGGTCTGTGTGTGGGCCGGGCCTCGCAGGGTGGGGTGCATCTGAAACCAGAGAAGTCTTCTGTGGGGACAGCAAGAGACCCCAAGTTGTGGCATGAGGAAATCTTCCCCACGTGCAGACGAAGCTTTCTCACGCGGCGCACAAGTGGAGAAGCAGCGTGGGTCACCGTGCAGGAGTGGTGGCTGCAGAGTTCCCAGATGAACCCCAGATGTGTGGCAGTGGGTGGAGACCCCTGAGGAAGCCACCAGGAGGGGCCAGTCCATGGTAG
The DNA here is from genome assembly GCF_017591425.1 of Ochotona curzoniae. NCBI lineage: Eukaryota > Metazoa > Chordata > Mammalia > Lagomorpha > Ochotonidae > Ochotona > Ochotona curzoniae. Next base: position 38,374 of record NW_024465299.1, read on the forward strand.
GGCTGGGAAGGGGAAGCAGGAAGGGGCGTTCTTCCACGGGTGGCTGTGGTGGGGAGGGTATGTGTGCATGGAATGCAGGGTTGGCTGGAATCCCGGTCAGGGACTGGGAGCAGTGGTGGGGGAGCGTGGGATTCATCCTTGGTCCTGGGGAAGCACAGTTCAGCTTGGGGAGAAGCGCGCAGGTCTGCATGGGAGAGAGGAGCAGGTTGTTGGTCACTGGAGGGAGCATGTCCAGGACTTCCTTGGGATGTGAAGGAAGCATGGACTTCATCTGGTCAGCATGGAAGTGTGGGGTCTGCCTAGAGCAGGGAAGGAAGCTAGGGTCTGAGGAGGCATCGCCTGGGACCCCAGGTAGGGAGGATGCTGTCCTGAGCAGCTGAGGTGAAGTGAGACTGTACTTTGGAGTTGGTGGAGACCCGTAAGCAGGGGCGGTGCAGGTGGTAGGTTCTGTGTCCCAGGTGGTGAGCTCAGGTCATGCAGGAGGTGGGTGAAGGCAGCACATACATGCTTGCACCATCATGGGATTATCATGTCATTTTTTAAGAAGTTTCATTTTTTTATGATACTTATTTTTAAGTGAAGGGTCTCACCACTCTCCCCCATTCCCTTCCATTCCCCCCTCCTGTGATTTGTTCCTAATTTATTACAATGGCATACTCCTTGATCCTTCTATTATAAGCTTAACTTCCTGATATATGTGTGTATATGTATGTAGGTGTGTATATGTATGTATGTGTGTATATAAAAATTTACAAAACATAAAATTTCCAGCTGCACCCAGGATTCATCTGGCTTGTTATGTTTGGGGAGAAGATTATTGTAAGGTTCTCCCAACCCCCAAGAGAGGGCTGGACCCCACCCAGTCAGCTCACTGACCAATGACAAGATTTCCGCTATATAAATGTGTATAGTGCTTCAAGGTTTGAGTCCTCCTTCCAGCATAGAGAGAGTCATTTTTTTTTTCCTTCTAAATTTCCCATTTTCTTGGCCCCTCCTACTCACATAGCCTGTTCACTTAGACTGATGCCTACCTAATGCTGTGATATTTCCCCTCACAGAGACATACCCCACAGCCTTAACTGGATGATATGGATGGAGGTCCATTTGCACCTGCGAGCAGCCAGCTGTGGTGACAGGTGCAGGGCATGGAAGGCGGCATGTCCGGGTGCAGGTGTAGGTGCAGGGTGGTGAAGGGAGCATGTCCTCAGAGTAAATGTGGGGGGTGACTCAATGTGTAGGTCCCTTGAGTTCCTGACGCTTGGACAATGTGCACACCTCCCTTGTCAAAGTGGTGACCATCTCACTGCCTGCACTTCCATGGAGGGAAGACACTGTTCCTAGGTGTGTGGTAACTTGGGGTTCATGTAAAATGCACATCCTGAAGGTGGTGGGTTTGGAGCTGGGATGAATCTGCCCACCTGTTCGCAGCTCTGCCCCAGGATTCCTCGGATCTGGCTGAAGTCACTCTCCCTGATGACGCAGATGTGCTTGAAGCCGAGCTAAAGAACACCTTACCCCCTAGCCTGGCATGCCTAGCTTTCAGGACTTGGCAATGGAAATGACTGACCTCTGGTCTCGCGTTTCTACTTTTCAGTGCATGAGGTGAAGGTCCAGATGCAGGAAAGCCTGACCTTGCTGAGGAAGCCCTGCCTCTCCCACTCCACCTGAAGCTAAGAATGCTGCACAGCCTTGGGAAGGTTTGAGCCTGGTTGCTCTCAGTTCTTCCCAGCGTGGATGCGTTCCTGCCTTTCCCAGCCTGCAGGAGTCAGAGGGCGCTGTGCAAGCACACTGAGCCAAGGCCCAGTGGTGATGGTGGCAGCAGTGGTTGGCCATGGATGAGGCTGGTGGCCCTGAGGAAGACTGCTGGGTAAGTGAGGTGGCCCTGAGGTATCCCTGTCCTCATCTGCTCCCTGTTAGGGCCTGGGCCTTCCTTAGAGTCCGTGTGGGGTGGGAGGTCCCTGAACTCAGTTGTGGGAGTTGTGGCTGTAAGGTCTTGAAGGTATCTGGAGCAAGTGTGGGCCAGGTGGCTGCCAGCTCTAGGTGCTCTGTGGAAGCCTAGGTCCCTGAAGGCCTATCACTTCCTTGGGGATTCTGACTCAGGTTTTGAGAAAATCTGATTGACTTGGGCTGCGGGGTGGTCACTTTCATTAGCTGTGATGGGGGCAGGGCAGGGCAGTGGGGAGCACTGTAGCCCCTTGCAGAAGATCCAACGTTCTGCTCCATCTGTAGTTAGCTGGGATTCTGACAGAGAAGGCAGTGCAGGGTTTGTGGTGCAGGAGGAGGTAGCCAGCAGGGTGGGTCCCCGTTTTTCTCTTGACTGACAGGGTGCTTGCTGTGTGCCCTGCTATCCTGGTGCATATGCACACCTGGTGTGTGTGTGTGTGCTTTCATGGGTCAGATGTGTGGGGTTTGAAATTTTATTTGTTTGAAAAACCAACTAAACAGTTGAACTAAATCAATCAAGTGAACAAGCCAAAATGGTTGGTTAATTAATTAAATCAGCTTATTGATTGAATGAATTGATGAACTTGTTAGAGCAGATGAGTGAGAATCTGAGAGGCCTGCAGGAGGCAGGCCCTGGAAGCTGACTAGGAAGCCTGTCTGCCAAAGGCCTGGTGAGCAGTGACAGTGATCAGAAGCTGAGAAGATGTGCCTGTCTTTTGTAGCCCTGCACCTGAGGGAAGAGGTGTCAAAAGTCAAAAAGAAGGACTTTGAGCACTTGCTGATGGAGGTGATGCAGATCTGGGACTTTCTGCTCAGGATCCTCAATCAGGAAGTCCTGGAGAGTTGCTCCAAGTTGAAGATTGTCAACAAATTGAGTCTCCCTGCATCCCTAGTGGGCATCAGCTCGGGCGTGTGTAATTCATTCATTGCTGGTTCAGCCTAGATGAGCAGCTACTAAGTAAGTACAAGTGACTAGAAAGGATAGTTAAGCATTGGTGGGTGCTGGGCAGAATTGGGCTGCTTTCTGAAGCACCTGCCATGGCCTGTCTCTCTCTCTCTCTCTCTCTCTCCTTTCTTCTGGCTCTCCTACCCATCAGAGCACGTTTAGGTCTTTACTAATTGGAGAAAATGAGGTCCTTTCCTTGCATAAATGAAGGACTTTGCTGTGTGGACAGCTGGCATGGAGTTGCTGGCTGGGCCATGTGCAGTGCAGACTTTGACTCAGAGTGGAGCTGATGTGAGAAATAGCCTTCCAGGATCCTGCTGCCATCGGAGATTACCCTAAGGGAGATTTGGACCTGGCCTGTCTGGGATGGAAGTAAGATGAAGGTGGTCTTTTGTGGTTAAGGCTACTTTACCAGGCACTGTTTGACAGGGCCCCCCCGGAGTGTCGGTCTGAGCAAGGAGATGTCAGGGGTCAAGAGTGTGAGTTTCTGGGTTGAGCAGATGAATGAGCCTGCCAGCATGAAGCCAGAGGTAGAATGTTGGTTGTGCTATGCGACAACAGCCTTATGCTCTAGGGGTCAATTTTTTTTTTATTTTATTATTATTTTCATTTTGTGATACAGTTCCATAGGCTCCTGGCATTTCCCTTATCCCCTCCCCAATTCCCTCCCCCCACCTAGTCCCTCTGTATCATTATTAACATATAGTTCTTCCTACACAGTAATATATCCACAAAACAAAATCAACATCAGGGAGAAATAGGATATTAACACCATGAAGTTAAACAACATGCTGTTAAATGACTAACATGTAGCTGAAGGAGTGAAAAGCAAGAACCTTCTTGAAGAAATTGATGCCACTGCATGTTCTACGAGTCATTGAATGATTTAATCAGAAGAAAGTGTTTTGAAGAGATGAAACCAACAGAAAAGAACAAAACCCATGCAACATAGTTTCTGCTGATCTTTGTTGGTGAAGTGTGTCTCTTCCAGACAATAAATAGATGGGTTTTGTTTTTTAATCCAGTCTACTCATCTATGATGTTTGATTGAGCTTAAACCGTTTACATTCGGAGATTAATATGTATGGGTGGTACTTTGGTCCTGTCATTTTAGGAATGGGCTGTTCGTTGGTTTAGTCTTCTGTTGTCATTTTACTGGGATATTCTTCCCATTTGCCTTTGGTTTTGTTTGGTGCTAGGCCTCTTCTCTGTCAAGAGAACATCTTGAAGTGTCATTTGTAGGGCAGGTTTGAAAGAGGCAAATTCTTTTAACTTCTCTTTACTGCAGAAGAATTTTAGAAAGGCACTATTAAGAGACCAAATATAAGAGTTATGGGAGTCCCAGAAGGTGCAGAAAGAGAAGCTGAGTTTGCAAATGTGTTTAATGAAACAATAAAGGAAAATTTCCCTAATCTAGAGAAAGAATTGGGAAACAACATCTAGGAGGGGCAGAGAACTCCCAACAGGCTTGACCAGAAGAGATCTTCACTAAGATAACCTCAGGCTTCCTGGCCTGTGGTTGCAGAAATGGTCTTTTAAGACAAGGGTCTATGGGGGCAGAGAAGGCCTCATGCAACAGGACCTTTGGGTAAAGTAATGGCCTCACCCATCTGGGTCCTGTGAGTATAGATGTGGTCTCGCAGAAGAGGGATCTGAGCTTGCAAGGATGGCATTGTATGACACGGGCCTGTGGGTATGGGATGGTATCCCACCACATGAGCCTGTGGAGTTTGGTGTCAGGTTCCTTTGGAAGTGGGTTGGCGTTGCCATGCCAGGGCCTATGGGTGCGGGGCAGCCCTGGTGTGATTTTGGCCCGTGTGTGTGGATTAGCTCACCATCTGGTGCCTGTGGGTTCAGAGATGGCTTTGCATTGACAGGGTTCTGTGGATGAAGAGATGGCCTTGCGCAACAGGGGCCTTTGGGTTCAGCGTGGCCTCACATGCTAAAGGCCTGGGGCGGGCGGGGGCGGGGATGGGAGGGAGGCAGCACTGTACAAAAGGTGTCCATGGGTGTGGGTTGGCCTCTCATGCCACAGAGGCCTTTGGGTGCAAGGAAGGCCTCATGTGTTGGGCTCATAGGTGCAAGTACGGTCTCTGTGTGCATGGCCTGTATGTTCAGGACAGCCTTGTGTGATGGGAGCCTGTGGGCTGTAGGGTAAGGGACTTTTGGGTACAGGGACAGCCTTGCCTTTTAAAAATCTTGTGGGTGTGGGGTAGGGCTAGTAAGACCTTAGTCCATGCATGTGTTGACAGCTCCCATGTTGAGGGCCTCTGTGTTCAGGGACAACCTAATCCACCTGGGTCCTGTGGGTACAGGACAGCCTCTCACGCCATGGGTGGGTGCAGGTTCTGCCACAATGACAAGGGTCTGAGGGAGCAGGGGTGGCCTCATGTGTCCAGGGCCTATGCATGTGGGGATACCCTCGTTGGTGCAGGGCTTGTGTGGTCAAAGATGACCTCACCCATCATTTTTGTGGGTGCAGGGATGGCCTCAAACAAATGGTGCCTGTGGGTGTGGGGATGACTGTGTGTATGCAGGGTCTTTGGGTGCTTAGACTGCCTCATGCAACAGTGAGCTGTAGGTATAGGGATTACAACACATATCTGGGACGTCTCTTGTGGAGATGGCCTTACACGTCCAAGGCCTGTGGGTGAAGTGACATCTTTATATATCTGTGGCCTGTGTTTGCATGAGAGGTCTTAATGGGTTGTTGGATGACCTTGTAGGTCCAGGGTCCATGTAGTCAGGATGGACTTATGTGTGCCAGGATGGCCTCTTGCGAGAAGGACCTGTAGGTGCAGCATGGCCTTGCACTACCTTGGCCATTGGTTGTAGATGTGTCCTCCTCTGACAGAGGCTGTGTGTGCCTGATGGCTTCCTGCAACTTGGTGCTGTGATCCAGCATGGCATCAAAAATTGGTCCCTGTGTTTTCTGGGAATGCCTAGAAAGCAAGTGTCTGTCGGATCAGTTACAGTCTTGAGTGACCCAAAGGGGTTTTGGATGCAGGCATGGTCCTGCATGAAATGAACTTTTGGTTGCAAGGAAGGGTTTATGCAACAGGGGCCTTATTGTGCAGAAATGATCTCATGTGACAGGGGCTGTTGGATCAGGATGACCTTATGTGACAGCACCTGTGTATACAGGGAAGGCCTCACATGATGGTGACCTGTGTGTGCAGGGAGGGCCACACAATGAGAGTGGCTTTTGGATGCAGTGATAGCCTCATGTGACAGACAGGTCGTTTGGATGCAGAGCTGACTTGATGGGTGTGTGATCTGTAGATGCAGGGTGGCCTCTAACAACTGGGTCTGTGAGTACAATGATGACCTTGTGTGACAGAACTGTGGCCTAGGATGACTTCACATGACATTGGCCTTCAGTTCCATAGATAACCTTGTGTGACCGGAGCATGAGGATGCGGGGATGGTCTCACGTTACAGGGATGTGTGGGTAAAGGATGATCTCCTGAGTCCACGTCCTCTGGCTACAGGGATGGCTCACAAGGCAGAGGCCTTTTAGTTCTGGGATGGACATCCCCCTTGGCCCAGCAACCCCCAGAGCAGGTGATCACGCTTGCTTGCTTGCTGGGCCAAGTGGGATGTCCACCTTGGATGAAGAAGTGTCTCAGGGAATGGATCGAATAAGGAGGCACGGTGGACAAAAGTGTCCCTAACCAACCTCATTTGTTTCTGCAGGGAGTCCAGCAAGCAAGCATTGCATGCCACATTCTCTCAGCCACTTCTTCAGTAGAGTTTTCTGGGTCCTGATCTGTACAGAGGGACAGGCAATGGGCAGGTGAGTGCTGTGGAACCCAGGACTGGAGAGACCAGGGTTTTGCATCAGAAATGAGGCTTCCTGCCTCTGTCCTTTGGCATGGTCCCTGGACTGGGTCAGGGCTCCGAGTGGAAGTGCACA
>NW_024465300.1:0-525 GCF_017591425.1 Ochotona curzoniae
ACAAAGGATCTTATTCAAAACCTTTTTAAAAAAGACTTATTTGGGACCAGCAGGATGGCGCAGTGGTTAAGATCCTCGCCTTGCACGCCCAGGATCCCATATGGGCGCCAGTTCCAATCCCGGCAGCCCCACTTCTCATCCAGCACCCTGCCTGTGGCCTGAGAAAGCAGTCCAGGAGAGCCGAAAGCTTTGGGACCCTACACTCACACACACTCACGCACGCACACACACGCCCATGGGAAACCCGGAAGAGGTTCCTGGCTTTGGATCAGCATAGCATTGGCCGTTGCGCTCACTTGGGGAGTGAATCATCAGATGGAAGATCTTCCTCTCTGTCTCTCCTCTCTGGATATCCGCCTTTCCAATTAAAAAAAAATGTAACACATACAGATCATATGCACCTGAGCCTTTCAAGTTTGTTTACAGGACCTTTTCCTGGCCTCCCAGTGGGTGCACAGCGTGAGCTTTCCTCCACTGCTTTCCCAGGCTGTGGACAGACAACTGCATTGGAAGTGGAGCGCCAGG
>NW_024465301.1:0-31897 GCF_017591425.1 Ochotona curzoniae
CCAGGAACTCTTCTGGGTCTCCCACGCAGGTGTAGGGTCCCAAAGCTTTAGGCCATCCTTGACTGCTTTCCCAGGCCACAAGCAGGGAGTTGCAACAGAAGTAGAGCTGCCGGGATTAGAATCGGCACCCATATGGGATCCTGGCACATTGAAGGCGAGGACGTTTCCACTAGGCCACGCTGCCAGGCCCTGTATTTAGGATATTTCACTTAACATCTTGCAGTCTAGTTACTCTCATTGTGATTTAATACACAGAATTTTGTTTTCACAGCTGAATAACAGGTTGTTGTACACATATGCAAGTTTTCCTTATTCAGTTATCTAATGATGGACACCTCGATTCATTCCGCATCTTGTGTATTATGAATAGTGCTGCTTTAAAACAGATGGTATCTCTTTCATACAATGTGTTCATTAGTAGTGAGATTGCAAACTTACAGCAATTTTATTGAGATTTAATCATTTTTATTTTATTTAAGCTTTTTTTTAAAGGTTTATTTATTGGCAAGTCAGATATACAGAGACAAAGAGTGACAGAGAGGAAGGTCTTCATCCGATGACTCACTGCCCAAGTGGCCTCAAAGGCCGGTGCTGTGCTGATCCGAAGCCAGGAACCAGGAGCACTTCCAGGTGTCCAATGCAGGTGCAGGGTCCCAAGGCTTTGGGCCAACCTAGACTACTTTTCCAGGCCACAGGCAGGGAGCTGGATGGGAAGCATGGCTGCTGGGCTTAGAACCAGTGCACATATGGGATCCTGGCACATTCAAGGCATGGGATTAGTTGGTGGTTCACTGTTCTGTATCCAGCAATCTTATTTTTAAACCTTTAAGAAATTTTATACTATTTTTCACGTGTTGACTTTATAACTCCATCAGCAATGTGTAAATATTCCCATTTTTTGCTTCCTCACCAGCATTTGTTACCAATGTCTTCCAAATAATAATAGCCATTCTGACAGGGTTGAGATATCTCATTGGGATTTTGATTTACATTTCCCAAATGGTTATATTTTGAGAACTATCTACTGAGGTCTTTTATCATCTCTTTACCAAACAGAGGATGTATGTGCTGTTAAGGTCACATGGAGCTTGAAAGATAAAAGTTGCCAATTTGAACAACACATGGAACTTGCTATGCCTGAAATTTGAGAAATTATTAAGAGTGCTATAGAAGACCAGGCGTGGTGGCCTGGGATCCCATATGTCATCAGTTCTAATCCTGGCATCTCTACTTCCCTTCCAGCTCCCTGCTTGTGGCCTGAGAAAGCAGTCGAGGATGGACCAAAACTTTGGTAACCTGAACCCATGTGGGAGACCTGGAGGAAGTTCCTGGCTCCTGGCTTCTGATTGGCACAGCTCCGGCCGTTGCAGTCACTTGGGAAATGAATCATCAGAAGGAAGATCTTCCTCACTGTCTCTCCTCCTCTCTCTATAACTGACTTTGTTATAAAAATAAATCTTAAAAAAAGAGTGATATAGAAGCCCTAATAATCCAAAAAGCTCATACTACAAGTACAATCTCTCTAGGGAAAAAACAAAAAACCAAAAAATCTAATGTTACCTAATGAAATATGACTTCAACTTAGATTTGAAATTTTTGTTTCCCTGTTTCAGAAACATTGCTATATTTGAAAACCAGACATAGTGAAATAGAAAAAGTGGCCTGGCACAATAGCCAAGAGGTGAAAGCCCTCACATTGCATGCACTGGTATGCCATGGAGCCACCAGAGTGTGTCCTGGCTAATCCACTTCCTAGGCAGCACCCTGCCTGTGCTGTGCAAATGTGGTAAAGGACAGCCCAAAGCCTTGGGACCCTGAACCTATGTGGTGGGTCCAGAAACCTCCAGGCTTCTCATTGGCCCAGCTCCTTCCATTGCAACTCTTTGGGAGTGAGAGCAGATGGAGAATCTTTGTATCCCCCTCTTTCTGTATATCGGCTTTTCCAAAACAAACATATATGTATATGTATGTGAATTTGCATTGTTTATTGTGGATGATGTTTACATAAATGATCAGGGTCGGAAGGTTCAAGGCTTAAGGAAAAGTTGATGTGATCACTGTTTCCTAATTTTCTATTTCTTTTTATTTTTAAAGATTTATTTATTTACTGGAAAGTCAGATATACAGAGAGGAGGATCTTCCATCCGATGATTTACTCCACAAGTGAGCCCAAAGGCTGATGCTATGCCAATCCGAAGCCAGGATCCAGGAACTTCTTCCAGGTCTCCCACATGGGGAGGGTCTCTGCAGGGTCCCAAAGCTTTGGGCTGTCCTCAACTGCTCTCCCAGGCCACAAGCATGGAGCTGGATGGGAAGTGGGGCTGCCGGGATTAGAACCGGCGCCCAATATGGGTTCCTGGTGCGTTCAAGCCGAGGACTTTAGCTGCTAGGCCACGCTGCCAGGCCCAAAATTCTATTTCTTCTTCCTATGGAACTGGTTCATATCCTGCTTGGTCATTTCCCATCTAGCTCCCTGCTTGTAGCCTCAGAAAGCAGTTGAAGAGGCAGCTCCGGCCATTGCAGCCACCTTGGGATTATACCACTGGATGGAAGATCTGTCTCTCCTTCTCTCTTTAAATCTCAATTTCCAATCAAAATAAATGAAAAAACACATTTAACAAATTGTACCTTAACAATGGCATTATAGGTTGATTTGTAGTCATCAAGATTTCACTCCTCTGCACACACTACAGCTCATTCAGTGTGGACTGCTTTTAAGAATTTTTAAGCCACAGTAGACACAGTTGTGACACTCAAAACATTGTTAAGGTCAACGCATGCTAGAGTTACAGGACAATCTTGATTTAATTTGTGCATCAGTCCTGAGCATGGATTCTTAATAAGGAATATTGCTGACCACCACATGCTAGTCTGTGCAAAAGTTAGGCCTGGGGATTTGTCTGACAATCATAGACCCCACTGCCTGACTGAATGTTGGAATAGGGATGGGTCATATTAGGCAGGGCGATGACATCAGCATGTGAGAGAACCAGGTCCAGGGGTAGATTCTGTGGGAGATATGTGACCCTAAACCTGTGGAAATACAAGTCCAACTGGTTAGATCAAGACTTGGGAGGGTGATTGGTTGAGCTAAGTATGACCATAGAATCTGTAATCACTCTCGGGTACAGACAGCGAGAATAATCTGGGCAGGTCCAGGCTGCAGCACCAGCATATGCATCCTAAAAGAGGGTGTGCAGTAGGCTGGGCCACAACATTAATAAGCTCACACAAGGCCAAGATGGAAGGACAGGTTATGATGGGCAAGGGCCTGGCACCCACTCACATGGGTGAGATCTGGGTCTGGAAGTACGCAGAGTGGGAGAACTTGGGAAACTCTCCTGCTAGGTTGTAGCTCCTGCTGGTGAGCACATGATCTAGGTCTGGGGATTGGGCAAGGTGGGCAAGTTAGCTCCAGCTATTGGCAAATGTGTGGGTTGGTTGTGCAAGTGGGCAGACCACGCAGGGCCAAAAAGTTTTACCTCACCTGCCAGTGCAGAAACCAGGACGGAGCACAGGTCATTCCAGGCTAGGCTGTCACATCTACCAGTTTTCATGGGCCAGGGATAGGTATAGACTGAGCAAGTCTAGGTAACAGTACCTACCAGCAAGAGTTGGGACTGCGGACAAGCTGGGTCCAGCCTGGCACCAGCATTCGAAGGAAAAGGCCAAGACAGGTGGGGCACTATGCCAAGCTGGGTCGGAGAAACCACTGGCACAAGCAACATCTATGGCTGGGAACAGGCCTGGCTGGGGAACTAAGGGTATACCCTGACTAGGTTGTGGCTTCTACTGCTAAGTTTGAGGTCCAGAGTTGGGGCTGTTATCTGGTCTAGACATGGCTGCAGTCTCTTTTGGCACAAGTGTGGACTAGGTCTGCTGTGTGCCAGACTGAGCTAGACTCCAGCACACACTGGTGCTCGTGAGAACAAACCTTAATGTAGGATGGACTAGGCTACATCTCTCCCTGCTGAGCTATGTATGAGCTGTGTCTCGATGTGGACTATCATGGGCTGGACTGTAATAGCCAAAAGAAAAAAACAGAATGGGTTGAGGGTCAATCAGGAAAGGCCACTGTTTCTGCTAAGACAGGAGACAGACGAAGTAGGGTTGCAGCATGGACCCATTGATCTGCCATTGGGATAAGTTCTCATGGAGGAGCTTGTGGAATTCCTCTGTTGGGACACAGTCCCTGCGTGTGAGAGCAAGAACCACGACAGGAAATGGCCTGGATCAGGCCAGGTTATGGTACCCAAGGGCATACCTTTGGCTCAGGTCTAGTGCAAACCAGGCTGGGACAGTTCATATCACCCACTGGCAAATCTGAGAATAGTATGTGGATCACGCAGAATTGGGCCACAACACTACACAATTCACATTAGGGATGGGACTGGCAGTTGGTTGGATTGGCTAGGCTATAGCTCCCACCTATGCGAACTTGAACTGGGGTCAAGCTGGGCCGGGCCAGGCTGTTGCACTCAATGGCAAATGCTAAGGTATGCTATGTTATGCCCGACTGGGCCACAGCACATAGCCATCACAAGTGAGACCCATGGGAAAGCAGGGGAACCCAGTAGGGAGACTGCAGTGAGCTCCCCCATTGAGCCACTACTCACAATGGTGAATGTTGAGAACTGGAATTTGGGCAGACCAGTCTGGGCAGGGCTATAACATCTGTTGGCCTGCATGTTTAATGGAACAGGGAAAATCCAAGCTGGGCAGACTGTACCTACTGGTACGTGCATAGGCAGGAGTTGGTGAGGGTTCGGTTGGATGGGCTTTGCCACAGCATCACCTAGCAGATGATGGCTCTGGCAGAAGGGGTGGGACAAAGTCTTCCAAGCTAAACTGCAGAAATACCTGGACAGTGCAAGATCTAGGAATGGGAGAGAGCCCATGAGGGAAACAGTGAGAACCTCTCTGATAGATTGCTACACTCATTGGTATGTATAGATGAGAGGGCTGGAGACAGATCTGATCATGCAATGTCAACCACCAACATGTGCTTAAGCTGATTCGGGTGATGGAATGTACTGGACCCTCTATTGGCATGCACACAGAAGAATCAGGTCTGGGATCACATCAGATCAAGTTTCTTTTGGGATCCCCACAACTAAATCATTGGATTTAGAACTCCAACCATGGAGAGAACTGCAGGTTCCATAGACTGATCATGGAGCGCATTTGTCAGAGCCAGGTCTCTTCAGTGGCTTCGATGGAGCAGTGAACAGCATATTCAGGTGCACATGGAGGATATGGCAATACATTGGAGCATGTAGAGGACACTTGCCACCATAACAGAGCATGAAGAATAAAATAAACTGATCAAGTACCCCAGAAAGTGCTTAGAGGCGAATACAAGGACAGAAACTCTAAGACGAATTATATGAACAAGTGGATTTTGGACAGGTTTCATTGTGCTTGGAATCGTGAAACTGGCAGTAATTCAGAACTGTTAAACTATCAAAACCTCATGAGTATGACCACACCAGGGATCACAGGTTGGTTGGGAGGATGGGTGTGGCTTCTCCCTTTATCTTCTCCCTTCCTCCAGATACAGGAAGAAAAAAAAAAAAAAAAAGAATGGAAGTGGTGATCTCACCTAACTTCTTGTAGCCTTGACCAACCTAAACAACTATGTACTCATTCTATGAAGCCAATATCACTTTAATCACAAAACCGAACAGAGAACCAACAGAGAAGAACTACAGACCAATCTCCCTGATGAACATTGACGCTAATATTCTCAATAAGATCCTAGCCAATAGAATTCAAAAAAACATCAGACAGATCATACATCCAGACCAAGTAGGATTCATCCAGGGAATGCAGGGATGGTTCAACATACAGAAATCCATAAACGTGATACACCACATCCAAAAACTGAAGAACAAAAACCATATAATAGTATCAATAGATGCGGAAAAAGCCTTCGACAAAATCCAACATCACTTTATTTTAAAAACCCTAACCAGGGTAGGCATAGAAGGAACAATCCACAACATAATCAAAGCAATATACGAAAAACCCAAAGCCAGCATCATACTGAATGGAGAAAAACTGGATCCCTTTCCACTGAGATCTGGAACAAGACAAGGATGTCCGCTATCCCCACTGCTATTCAACGTAGTCCTAGAGGTGCTTGCAGAGGCCATAAGACAAGAAAAAGAAATCAAAGGCCTACAAATAGGAAATGAAGAAGTCAAGCTTTCACTATATGCAGATGACATGATCCTTTACATAGAAAGACCAGGAGACTCAATACAGAAACTGCTAGAACTTATACGAGAATTGAGCAAGTGGCAGGGTACAAAATTAATGAACAAAAATCAACAGCCATAGTGTACGCAAACAGCCCCAAGATGGAAAAAGATCAAAAGTTCATCTGGAAACGCAAAAAACCATGAATAGGTAGAAACATCCTAAAGAACAAGAAGTTAGCAGGGGGAATCACAGTTCCGGATCTCTGGACATACTATAGAGCAGTGGTTATCAAAACAGCCTGGTACTGGCACAAAGATAGAGAGGAAGATCAATGGAACAGAATAGAAACACCACAAGGGAACCCACACAAATACAGCCAAATAATCTTTGACAAAAAAACCAATGACAGTCCAAGCAAATGGGAAGGCCTTTTCAGTAAATGTTGGGACAACTGGCTGATTGCCTGCAGAAACAAAAAGATAGATCCACATCTATCACCATACACTAAAATCCAATCTAAATGGATAAAAGACATAAACCTACATCCAGAAACCTTCAAACTCTTGGAAGAAAATGTAGGAAATATCCTGCAAGACCTAGGAGTAGGTCCTGAATTTCTAAGGACACCAAAAGCAATAGCAGTTAAGAACAGAATAAATAAGTGGGACCTCATCAAACTAAGAAGCTTCTGTACAGCAAGGGAAACAATCAGCAAAGTAAGAAAGCAACCCACAGAATGGGAGAAGATCTTTGCGCACTATGTAGGGGATAGAGGGCTAATCTCCAGAATATACAAAGAACTCCAAAACAACCAAAACACCAAAACAAACAAGCCACTCAAGAAATGGGCACGAGAAATGGGCAAACATTTCACAAAGGAACAGGCCCAAATGGCAAACAAACATATGGAAAAATGCTCCAGCTCCCTGGCAATAAGGGAAATCCAAATTAAGACATCGATGAGGTACCACCTAACACCAGTAAGATTGGCCCACATAAAAAAGAACACCAATGACACTTGTTGGCGAGGATGTGGGGAAAAGGGAACCCTACTCCACTGCTGGTGGAGCTGCAAGTTGGTACAGCCTTTATGGAAATCAGTATGGAGAACACTCAAACAACTCAAAATCTGCATACCATATGATCCAGCAATAGCACTCCTAGGAATATATCCAAAACACCTGTTTCATGACAAACCAACATGCACCCCTGTGTTCATAGCAGCACAATCAGTAATTGCCAGAACATGGAAGCAACCAAAATGCCCATCAGCAGAAGATTGGATAAGAAAACTTTGGTTCATCTACTCCATGGAATACTACTCAGCTATTAAAAAAAACAAACTGTCGTTCTTTGTGGCTAAATGGGCCCAACTGGAAACTATAATGCTAAGGGAAATGAGCGAATCCCAAAAGGTTAGATACCACATGTTTGCCTTGATTTAACCTGTAATTTTTGTTTGGTTGTTTGTTATTTTTTGAACCTGTCATTGATACTGTCTCAACCCAGATGTTTTCAAGAATTGAACTTGCATTATTTTTAACATATTGTTTACTCAATACTATGTCAATTAATTCCATAACGTTGAATATTGATGCTGATGTTTTGTTTGGGCTTTTAACTGACCGGAACTTTACTCTATTAGCTCTACCTTCAGACCAGAGAAGGTCTCCCCTAGAAACCGCTGAACTTATCGGGACAATAAGATGCTGAACTCTATGCTAGGTATATGCATGCAATGAATGAATCTCAATTGAACTTCATCTGTGAATACGCAGCAAGGTAGAGGAATCCACCATGGGGGGGGTAGGGTTGTGGGAGGGGTAGGGGGAATCCCAGTGCCTATAAACCTATATCACATAATACAATGTGATTAACAATAAAAAAGAAAAAAACAACTATGTAAAAATCACGAAAAATAAAAACAATTAATTAAAAAAAAGAAGAAATTCAACAGTTTTCTATCTACAGAGTATAAAGTATAGTGGTTTCTCAGTTTCTTAAAAAAAACAATTTACTTATTTAAAAGTGAAGATTACAGAGCAATAGACAAAGCCAGCCAGCCAAAGATCTTCCCTCCACTTGTTTACTCCCCATGTGGCCACAAGAGGCAGCAAGTTCCAGGCCAAAACCAGAAGCCTGAACTCCATTCTGATCCTCCACAGGGGTGCAGGTGTCCAAGGAACTGGGACACATTTCCTGCTATCTCCCAAGCACATTAGCAGAGAAGTAGATCAGAAGGGGAACATCAGGTGGGTCTCAGGACAGGACGTCTCATGCCTGGATCCCAGACCACAGCCGCCATGTGCACGTGGTGAGCTGTTCCCGGGCCTGCTGGCCTCCTGGGGCTGCTCCCTTCGGGGTGAGTGCACCAAGGGAGGAGGTCTCCGGGACTGGGCAGGTCCAGGAACCACCCGCCGCCTTCATTGGGCAGTGAATGGGATTTGGGAGGGGCGTGACCTTGGGCCTGGGAATTTAAACTTCCAGCAGCCTCCCGGCTACTGGTGGGTCTCAGGACGGGGCATCTCATGCCTGGATCCCAGACCACAGCTGCCATGTGCATGTGGTGAGCTGTTCCCCGGCCAGTGTGCCATTCGGTGCCAGGCTCCGCCTGCTGGCCACCCAGCTGGGGAGCTCTGGGGTTTTGGTTCTTTGAGTCGCTACTTAGTTAGTTCCAGGTTGTACCCATTGTGCTTCTTGGACCTGAAACAGGCAGTAACTCTTCCTTTGTAAAACCTTTAATCACTAACAATGCTGACCACCACATACATGCAGAGGCTATGGCTTGGGGCTTGTACTGCAAAAGTAGCTCCAACAGCTGGCTAATGTGTCAACTGGTAATGGAACAGAGTAGATCCAGCATGACTGAGCAAACCTTAGCCCACAAGCAAAACTAGAAACCAGTAGGGAGCAGAGGTCATGCCGATCTAGGCTCTTGCACCTACTGGTCTGCAGGAGCCAGGGACGCCAAGCCACAGTGTCTAAGGCAGCGTTCGGGACAGATGAGGGGCTGTGCCAAGCTGAGTCAGAGCATCCACTGGCAGACAAGCGATCTATGGCTGGGAACAGGCCCAGTCGGGGAGCTAAGGGGACAACCCTAGCTAGGTTCAGGTTGCCACCAAGAGGAGTGTGGCCTGGAAGGGGGGCTGCGTTCTGATCTGGAAACAGTTGTAGTCTCCCTTGGCACAAGTGTAGACGGGGATTGGATGCACGGAACTGGGCCAGACCTCAACACCCCATGGTGTCCTGGAGGACCAGGGCAGATGTGCGATGGACTTGGCAAGGTCTTAACCCCCTACTGAGCCATGTGTGAGCCAAAGGTGGGTATGGACAAACCATGGCTGGCCTGGAACATCCAACAGCAAGAACCAGAATGGGTTGAAAGCCAGTCAGGAAAAGCCACTGTTCCTGCTATGACAGGAGGTGGACTGAGTAGGGCTGGCTCAGGGACCCACTGGTAAGCGTGAAACCTGGCATTGGGAGAGGTTCTGATGGAGGAGCCTGGGCAACTACTCTGGCAGGACACAGACCCGGCAGGTAAACGCAAGAAATATGATAGGAAACTGCCCAGAAAAGGCCATGGAAAGTTACCTACTGGCATATAATTGGCATGGGTTGGGGGAAGAACAGGCTGAATCTGTCCACGTCATCCACTGGCAAATCCAGGCACCAGTGTGGGTCGACCCAGGTTCGGTCACAACAAAGACTAGTGCACAATATGGAATGCCAAGGTGAGGCTGCCTGTACCGGAAGGGACCGCAGCGCCCAACCAGCCTGAGAACAAGGAAGAAAGGGGGCAGAGCTGGCAGGGGAATAAGGGGTGGTTCCTTTGCTGGACAGCTACTCCTGCAGGAGAGCATAGGCTGGGATGGGGGCAGACCAGACTAGGCAGAGCTATCACACCTGTGCGCCTCATGTGGACTAGATTAGGGAAAAGCCACACTGGGCTGATTATTCCTACTGGTGCAAACAAAATTAGAGTGGGTGAGGGTTGTTTGGGCTTAGCCACAGCATCAGCTGGCAGAAGCTGGGAGTGAAAGAGGGCTGGGAGGGGAATAGTGGGCTCATCCCTCTTGGGTTACCACTTCCACGGGAGGACATCAAACTAAGATAGCGGCTGGGGTGGAATGGGGTGTGGGACAGACTGGATTACTGCTGCACATACTGGCAATCCAGGGTAGGGGGCGGGCCTGGTGGGGGTTATTGTGGGTCGCTTCGGCTAGGCTGCAGCTCCCACTGGTTTATGTGAGGGCCAAGTATGTGCTGGGCAGAACCAGGCTGGACTGCAACACCCATTGGTTCCAGTGGAAGTTGGGAGTGAAAACAGAACCAACCCAGCAATTACAACCACCAGTTGATCAGGGCGATGGATGGTGCCAGGCCCTGAACTTGCTAGCACATACAAGAAGTTTCTTTGGAGATCTTCCTAATCTAAATGCTGGATTCAGAACCCTAATGAAGAAAAGAGAGAAGACAGAACAGGTCAACCAACCATCTCAGCTATGATGGACTATGTCAATCAGTGGATTTTTCAAAGACCTCATAGTGCTTGGAGTGGCAAGATTGGCAGCGATTCATAACTGTGGCAATATCAAAACCACTTGAGTAAGAACCTCAGAGCATGCTCTACATCCGGGACCTGGGGAGGGTAGGAAATTGGGTGGGCCTTCTCCCTTAATACTCCCCTTTAAACATGAAGGAAACAATATGGAAAACATACTAGTATTATCCACTTTCCTGTAGCCCTTCGACCTTCTTACCCTAATTAACTATGTAAAGATTGTCAAAATAAAAAAAAAAAAATATATATATATATATAAAAATAAGAAGAGGAACATCAGAGGCTTAACTGATCCTAATATGGAATTCTGGCATTGCATGCAGCAGTGTAATATGTTATCTCAAAACATGCCACATGGATTATTTAAATAAACAAATCTGGTATTCAAAAGTCAGGTTGCTTTTCCCACTGAACCTTCTACTCATCCCATACCTGATATACAATGATGTTATTTGGCATTTTGTATACTGTAAATATCACTGCTGGAAAACTAACCTTGAACCTTGATGGAAAGATCTTTACACTGCTTTTACAATGTCACTATTCACTTGGCAGGATGAGTGACAGAAAAACAGATGTTTTCTGCAGTTGTTTTTTTTTTTTTTTTTTCTGAATGTGTTAACTAGCTGCGGCTGTGTCAGACTGACTTAAGGTCTCCCTCTTGCATCCCACATCTGGGTGGGACATATGTAAGTATTTATACCACCACCAGAGGTTTCTTAGATGCATAAGTAGGAGGCCGGATTGAAAGGGTGGAGGAGCCAGGATGAGAATTAAGTGCACTGCAATTACATGCATTCATCCCACCATACTGACACACCCTTACCCTGTTTTGTTCATTTTAACACTGCTGTCAATTTATTGTCAATATGTCTCAAGACAGGGCAAATTGCAGGTGTCTAGCAGCTTATGTCCTCATCTTGAACATGCCAGAATTCCATATGGGTGCCACTTCTTATCCTGGCAGCTGTCCTACTTCCCATCCAGCTCTCTGTTTGTGGCCTAGGAAAGCAGTCAAGAAAGGACCAAAGCCTTGGGACCCTGCACCCATGTGGGAGACCCAGAAGAGAATCAGGGCTCCTGGCTTCATTTTGATGCAGCATTGGCCATTTCAGTCACTTGGGGAGTTAATCATTGGATGAAAGATATTTCTCTCTGTCTCTTACTCTCTGTATATCTGACTTTGCAATAAAAATAAATCTTTTGAAAAAAATAAATCTTTATTTATTTAAAATCAATAATTATATTTTAATTTAATATAAATCTTTATAATTACACACACACCCACACACACACACACACACACACACATATATATATATAACAGAAAACCTGAAGAGGAAATTTCAATCAGCTTTGACAGTTCCAATCATCAGTTATCAAAATTTTACCTTCTTTCTCTCACATTTTTTTCCGTTTGGCTTAAAAACTATCATGCTCCTTAAATACCATGTAAAGCAAGCTGAGAAGTAAACAAACAACTTACTGAAGGCGTGTTGGTGTTCTCCAGCTGGGGAAGCATGTAGCAGGCTGCAGGACTACACCTGCAAGAGAAGGTGGAGACAGGGAGTTAGGCATTGGTCTTGATTGTTCCTAGCCTCTTCAGTGGTTCCTACTGTGCTAAGCAATGTCAACTTGGAGGCAGACACAGTGAGTGAAAAATAAAAGCCATTAGCTTCCCTGGGCAAGAATAATGCCTTACAAGGGCCAAAAAGGCATCCTTGAAACAGTATCAATAATTTCAATAATTGGCAGTGATTAAACTCAAGTAATCAGTAGGTCAATGCAAACAATTACTATTTATTTAATAATAATGTTACTGGGACTGGCACTGTAGCCTAGTGACTAAATTCCCCACTTTGCACATACAGGGATCCCATATGAATGCTGCTGTATATCCTGACTGCTATATTTCCCATCAAGCATCCTGCTTGAGGCCTGTGAAAGCCGTCAAGGACAGTCCAATAGCTTGTGAGACTGCACCCTTATGGGAAACTCTCAAGAAGCTCCTGGCTTCCATTTTGGCTCAACTCCGGCCACTGTGGTGACCTGGGGGAGTGAGACAGCAGATGGAAGATCTTTCTGTCTCTGTTACTGTAAACCTGAGTATCCAATGAAAATTTTTAACAAATTAAAAAAATCATAATGTTACTGCAAAGCACTATTTTTTTTAACAACTGTTGTTAAAATTACAAAATATCACAGAAAAACCATATTGTCACTAAAATGTATGCTTCAGAAAAATAACTGGATGGTATTAAGTACTTCAAATATTTTTACATTCAAATTAACTCTCTCTATAACTACACATGAAAATTGAATATAATTTCTAATCTATAAAGTTTTCTAGTAATTGTTCCAAACGAAAGTTCCTAAGTCTTCAATAACACTTCCTAGTTCCTAAACGCTCAGTGACACTTGACTTTGCCATTTCATTTGCCTTAGACCTTAGGACATCCATAAATATAAAGCAATATAGTTTGAAAAGTGTTTTTACTTTACCTCATTAAATAGTTACATTGGCAACAGTGAGAGATAATCATCAGACGCAAATGAGTGAATGTCATGAACTAGGAAGCTGGGCTGCTGTTTGGGATAGATCAGATCTGATACCCAAATGCCTTATTTATGCCTAATGGCTATGTAACACTTCCAATGCATTATCCTGCTATTGTGCCTGGAACACAGTGGGTGGGTTCCAAGAACCCCTTGGGAAACCTAGATGGATTCCTGGTGCTGGACTAAGCATGACAAGGCCCTGACATCTTGGGAGTGAATTAACCCACTGATGGAACATCTTTCTTCTATCTGCAATTTACCTTTCAAACATACATGGTATTTATGAAAATGATTACAAAGAACATACTGTATCTAGAACAATATATTTTAAGTTGATGGGTGGGTATATCTAGGTGAGCAATTAAGAATTACATTTCAAATTCAATTGAGAGAACTTCACAAAGACACATCTACGACTGACATTTTAACACATATTTGGGCATTCTACTTCTTTTTCCCCCCCTCTATTTTATTTTTAATTTTATGATACAATTCCCTGGGCTTGTGGATTTCCTTTATCCCATGGCACTGCAATATTCTATGCAGGATGACCAGCAGTGATCTAACACACTACACCGCAACGCAAGCACCAAAGGTTAGTCTTCTTGACTCATTACTACTAAAAATGTTCTCATGTATCTTAGCTGTCTGATCATATATTTCAATATCTTCTGCCTGGTTGTTCACTCCCAAAGAGATTGTAATGGGCGGTATGCACTGATACAAAGCCAGGAGCCAGGAGCTTCTTCCAGATCTCCACACATGGGTACAGGGTCCCAAGACGTGGGGCAGTCCTTGGCTACTTTCCCAGGCAATGAGGAGGGAGTTGGATGGGAAGTGGGGCTGCCGGGATTAGTATTTGTGCATATGGGATTCCGGGTGTTCAACGTGAGGACTTTAGCCTCTAGGCCAGCATGCCGGGCCCTTATTGTAGCTTTTCAAAAAGAATTAATTCATTTTATAACCCATTCTTCAAAAGACAAGCACATTAACATTCCTATTCCCCAAAAACTCTGGACCTGAAAGAGTCACTGTAATTCATGTAACTGAGGTTTGACCATCCCTTATGGTTACATTTATATTCCAATGCAAAATACCCTATGCAGCAACATCACATTTCATGTCGATTAGAGTTTGACATAGTTACATACACTTGAAAATTTTGAAATGATTTACTTCACCCTTTTACAATGTCAAAAATCACCACATAAGAACTGAACTGAACACTTACCACTTAAACTCATTGTATTTCAATTATGACCATCACCACCATCAACTTTCAGCTATTTTTACCTTCTAACAACTGTTGGAGTTGATCATAGTGGTAAACTTTCTGCTTTGGATCAATACAACCCAGAGTGCCTGGTTTGAATGCAAGCACCATGCCTGATTCCATTACAGCTGCCTGCACATGTCCACCATGGGGCATCACTGAAATGTTTAGTTGAAGCAGACTTTTCAGTTATGTTGAATACTTAGATTTAACACATAGCTTCCAACTAGCAACAATTATTTATTTATTTGAAATGCAAAAAGAGCTTACATCTGGTGGTTCATGCCTCCCACACTTACAAGAGCCAAGCTGAGTCAAGCCAAAATTAGAAAGCAGGAATTCCTTTTTTTGTCACAGATTTATTATTATTATTGTTATTATTATTAGAAAGTCAGGTATATAGATGAGTCAAGCCAAAGCTGGAAATGAGGAATTCTATCCATGAACCCATACGGATAGTTAGAAACCCAGTTTGGTGGGATATTTTTGCTGTCTATGCAGGAAGTTGCTAATTAGAAGTAGCCAAATCCTGAGTTAGCAATCTTGAAAGATAATATGGGCATTCATATCACTTGATAAACTTGCTGTGTTGTGATACATGCCTCATTAGCTCCCAGTTTTAACGTAATCTACTATGGTACAAGAATCTGGGTAGGGAACCAGCTTCTGAGAGTACTCTCTCCATACTCCCTGTCCTGGCCTCTAAAACTAAAACACACAACAAGATGGCATCAGCATCCTGTGGCTAAGCATCCACCATCAATGCTGTCATCCCATATGGGTGTTGCTTCAGCTTGGGCTGCTCCACTTACAATCCAGCTCCCTGCTAATGGCTAGGAAAGAAGTAAGGATGGTCCAAGTCCTTGAGCACCTGTGTTTCTGTTGGAGGGCTAGGATAAACTCCAAGCTCTTAACTAGCACCAGATAACTTCAGCCAATGAGGCCAGTTAGGGAGGGAACCACCAGATGGAAGATGCTTCTCTGTCTCTGCTCCCTTCTCTGTAATGTTGCCTTTCAAATAAAAATACATTTTAACAGAATCTATATTTCAAAAAAGAAAAAGACAAGGGAATCAGTACTCTCTGGACTGCTCTCCCTAATACTTTTAATAGTTGTGATCCAAAGTCACTGCAAATGTGCTGCTTCTATAGAGATTCACACACAGTGAACACTGTATATGGTGAAGATGGGATCTAGGTGTCCTCATGAGTAATAAAGAGCCACATCACCCTGGCAGGCGCAGAACCCATACCATTCAGCACCACTCAGAGAGTGGTTCTCGCAACAGGCAACTGAGCACAGAAAAAGCAGAGGTCATCTGCTGGCAGTCAGCAGGAGGTGGAGGTCTGTGTTCTCAGTTGCAATTGCCTGGAGTGCAGTTCACACTTGACCTGTCATGATGTGGGGGGTGAGGAATGAGTTCTAACTTCAAATAACACTAAGTCTCCCTGCCTTGATCAAATCTTGAAGTTTCATCAAATGTGTTTTTTAATGAAAGGAATTATCAGAAACTATGGTAACTATGAATGTTTCAAAATGTCTTAGGTTCCTTTAGAAAAGGATGCACGTGGACAGAGGAAACACCACATGAGGGTACAGCAAGATGGAGGCTGTGAGTTGGCCAGGGAGTGACCTCAGCAGAAACCAAATCTATTACCACCTTGCTCTTAAACTTTCAATCATTAGAAACAAGAAGTGAATTAGCTTGATTCAAGACACATTCTATAGTATATTTTTATGAGAACCAAAGGTTCAACTATACTTCTTCCTGCCAATAAGAAAGAACCCACTATCAGAGCAATATAGAAACCAAAGGTTATGATTTTAGATGCCCAACACTTAAAAGAACAACAGTAACAACAAAAAGTCAAATGAGCAACTTAAGTACTGATCTCAAAGTCCCAGGAAAATAAAAAACCATCTAGGAGTAGTAAAAGGAAATTAAAATTAAAGATTGCTGACTAAATGAATAAACTAGATTAGGCAATACTGAAGACAATGGAAATGGTGATTCTTTAAAAAGATAAAATTAATAAACCTTTACCTAGATTAGGGCATTAAGAAAAATTAGGGCATGCATGGTGACCTAGCAGCTAATGTCCTCGTGTTGCAAGAGTCACGATACCATACGGGCACTGGTTCTGATCCTGGCAGCCCTGATTCACATCCATCTCCCTGCTTGTGGGCTGGGAAAGTAGTCAAGGATGGACCAAAGCCTTGGAATCCCGGACCTGTGTGAGAGAACCAGAAGAAGCTCCTGGCTCCTGGTTTTGGACCAGTGCTGCTCAGGCTGCTGTGGTCACTTGGGGAGTGAATCAAAGGATGGAAGATCTTCCTCTCTCTCCTCCTCTGGGTATATCTGAGTTTCCAATAAAAGTAAAATAAATCTTGGGACCAGCGCATTGGCCTAGCAGCTAGAGTCCTCACCTTGAAGGCACTAGGATCACATATGGATGCAGGTTCTAATTCCAGCAGTCCCACTTCCATCCAGCTCCTTGTCTGAGGCCTGGGAAAGCAGTCAGGATGGCCCAAAGCCTTGGGACCCTGGACATGTGTGGGAGACCCAGAAGAGCTCTGGGTTCCTAACTGCAGATTGGCGCAACATGGGCCGTTGTGGTAATTTGGGAGTGAATCATCGGAAAGGAAAATATCTCCTCCTCTTTATATATACCTGACTTTGCAATAAAGAGAAATAAATCTTTAAAATAAAATAAATCTGAAAAAGAAAGAAAAAAGGTAGAATGAAGTACATAAAAGTAGAAATGGAACATATTAAAACTACTCTCACAGAAGTATAGAGGAATCTCCCCCTTTATACCAGACAGAGAAAAAAAAATGTGGAAATAAATGTCTTAACCATTTTCCTGTAGCCCTTGAACATTTCTGCCATAATTAATTCTGTAATGATTGTCAAAAATAAAGACAGTGAATAAAAATAAAAAGGAGTATAATGGATCAGGGCTATCTGGACCAAGTGGGTTCTGCCACTGCTTGTGATGTGACCATCCCCTGTGGATGTCACTCCAAGTCCTGGTTGCTTCATTTTTGATCCAGGTCCCTGCTAATGCATGTTGGAATTCAGAGGATGTCCCAAGGGCTTGAGTCCCTGTGCTGATGTCGGGGAACTGGAAGAATCCACTGACTCCTGGTCTCAACTTGGTCCTGCTTTAGCCATTGTGGTCACTTGGAGAGGGATAAAGCACATGGAGATCTTGCATTCTAACTCTCCCTCTTTCTCTATAACTCTACCTTTCATGCTGACAAAATTAATCTTTACTGGAAAAAAAAAAACAAGAGAAAAAGAAATGCAATGGATCTCTAGGGAGTACCAACAGTAATTATAAACAAATAAGTTGTTCATCATTTCTGGATACTTAGTATTAGCCTACCAAAGTGAATCAGAAAGACACTAAAAACCTGACAAAACCAACAGTAAATAACAATGAATCAGAAATACAATCTCTTCAAACCAAAGGTCAACACAAGGTGTTTCTCTACTAAATGATACCAAATTAACACCAAATTTTCTAGAATTACTGTAGAACACTAAAGGGAAAAAAACAGTTCCAATCTTACCCTGGGAATAACAACATTCAGATTCCAAAACTAGACTGAATCAACAGTGGGTGACTTAACTTACATCGGACTGTGTTTTAAACTGAGAAACACAATGTATTTGCTCAGTGAAAATGCAATCTCCAATGTAGCATGATTAGTCTTCCATGTATTTATGTTTAATGCTCCTTCTAAAATACCTTCATACCCATAAACCTAGTTTAAAAAACCATAAGCCAGTATGCTTGATAAAAACAAAGGTAAAATTCCTAACATAATACACATGAAGTGAATTCAACAACACCAATAAATGCACACATGATAATCAAAGTGCATCTAGCCCGAGGATGTAGAAAATGGGGCAACAAATGCAAATCAACACACCAAATACTTCCCACAAGCAGGGTGAAGGATAAGCATTACTAAAACCATGTTACGGGCCTGGCGCGATGGCGCAGTGGTTAAGGTCCTCGCCTTGAACGTGACGGGATCCCATGTGGGCACCAGTTCTAATCCCGGCAGCCCCTGCTTCCCATCCAGCTCCCTGCTTGTGGCCTGGGAAAGCAGTCCAGGATGGCCTAAAGCTTTGGGACCCTGCACCTGCGTGAGAGACCCTGAAGATGCTCCTGGCTTTGGACCGGCATAGCATCGGCCGTTGCGCTCACTTGGGGAGTGAATCATCAGACGGAAGATCTTCCTGTCTCTCCTGTCTGTATATCCACCTTTCCAATAAAAATAAAATAAACCTTTAAAAAAAATCTTACTGAAATTATGCAGTAAAATGCTACATTTATTTAATAGCATACATATATAAGTTGAGTGAAACTACAAATATTCAAAGATAACTCAATGGAAGTATATTGACATATTTCTTCCAAGATAGGGAATCAAATAAAAATGCCAACTTTTCACTGTTATTCAATTTAATACTTTCCCCAAGAAAGTAAACAAGGGAAGGAAATAAAATGCACAGAAATAGGAATCAAGAGATTCAACTTTGTTTTTGAATTCTTTTTCCCTGATTTTGTTAATAATGAAAACTAATGAACACCACAACTCTATTCAGCCATTAAAAATAAGATTTTGTTACTTGCTACAAAAGAGATTAAACTGGATATGATAAAATCAGGAAAATGTACAAATAGATCTAACATGCTATATATATAAGTCAAAAACTCACAGTTGCACTTTGAGTGGTGATTATTACTGACTGAGAAGAGTGAGGCCTGGGGAAAGGAAGGAGGTAGAACAGGTAGCAAAGAAAGTGAGACAGAAGGAACAAGATCCAGTGTCCCATCCCAGTGTGTGGTGACTACAGTTCACAATAGGATAAGCTTATGCAGGGAACTGGAAGGGAGCACGCTGTGTGCTATAAAAACAAAGACACATGGAAAGCCTGGGCACCTGGTTTACTCAGCTTAGGCTGTATATGTACACAGATACTGCACTGTACCTTGTGACAGTATTCAAGTACATGGTGATCAAAATTGTGTAGAAGTTTTAGAAATCAGAATCATCCCTTCACAGTAACAATATCTAAAAAATATAAACTGTCTCTACACAGTATAAAATACATTTAGTACTTTGTAAATTGTTCATTGTATTTTCATTTTTAAAGTATTTATTCATTTTCACTGGAAATTCAGATTTACAGAGAGGAGACACAGAGAAAGATTTCCCTTCCACTGATTCACTGCCCATGTGGCCACAACAGCCGGAGTTGAGCTGATCTGAAGCCAGGAGCCAACAGCTTCTTCTGGTTCTTTCATGCACATACAGGGTCTCAAGACTTTGGGCTGTCCTCTACTTTTTCCCAGGTCACAAGCAGAGAGCTGGATAGTAACTAGAGAAGCTGGGACAAGAACTTGTGTCCTTATGGGATCCTGACACATGCAACATTAGGACTGTAGCAACTACGATATCATGCTAGGTTCTTTTTTTTTTCCAGGAAAATATAATCTTAATTCTATTTTTTATCTTTTATTATTATCATTTTGTGATAAATTTCCATAGGCCCTGGGATTTTTCTTACCCCCTCATTTTTAATTACTTAAAAACCATTTAATTATTTGCTTAAATGTAAAAATTACACAGCAAGAGTCAAAGACAGACAGAGATCTTCCCTCCACTTGTTAACTCCCCATGTGGCCACAAGAGGCAGCAAGGTCCAGGCCAAAACCAGCAGCCTGAACTCCATTCTGATCCTCCTCATGGTGCAGGTGTCCAAGGAAATGGGACATTTTATTCCATTTTCCCAGCAAATTAGTGGGGAACTGCATCAGAAAGTGAACATCACACTAAAACTGATGTCTCTCACATTCTTTTCAACAAATAATAGAGAAATTAATCAAAAAGTACAATGTGATTTTGGATGTTGGGTCACTGAAAGAAAAGTGTTTGACACCAAATGATGGTACAAACATTCACTTTCACCATTCTAATACCTTTTAACATATGAATATTCAAAATGATACTACCAGAATGAACAAAATTGTTGCTCTTGCTACTAAATAAAAAGAATGACAAAAATTACATACAGGGTAGGTGAAAACAGTTGAGACTATACCTGAACTTCTCAAGAAATTGGGAGTATAAAAAAAAAAAAAGAATTTGAGAGTATACCTGAATTTCTAAAGAAATGAGAGTGTTATTTACAATTGGGTTGAGATTATTTACAAATATACTTTACAGACACTAGGGAAACTACTCAAAGAAAAATTTAGGAGATACATCCTTGATATCTTCATAGAGACAGAATATGCACCATCTAACATATTCAGTTAAAATGAGGAGATGTGGGCGTCTAGTAGAGTGGATGAGAAACTGCTTAGGAGACGCTCACCCTACACTGGACTGTCTGTGTTTGTGTTATCACTCCACAACAAATTCCATCTTGCTGCTAACGCACTCTCTGGATGCAAGCAAGAAATTCCTCAAGTATGCGAGTCTTTGCACCTGCTAAAATGGACAGAGATTTAGTTCCCGACTCCTGCTTTTGGCTTGACCTTGTCACAATCTTGTAGGAAGTTAAAGAATTAAGTAGCAGATGGTATATAACTCTCTGTCTCTCCATGACTTTTATAAATGAAATATACTAACAAGAATTATTTTTTAAATGATCAGAGAAAAATAATTGCAAATTGAAAATTGGCATGGATATTTGGTGCAGCTTTTCACACACAATTTTGAGGACCTCATCCTTCTTCCCAGTGATTCTAAATATAGGAGCACATTCTGTAAAGGAAAATCTCATAGAAGAACAAAGGAAAGTACACACTGACTGACAGTAATGAGTATTAGCTAACACAACATTGTAACTACTGAGTCAGTGGGAACTGCTACTTAGCAATGTGATCAGAGATCTCAGCTAACACTACATGAAGAAATAAAGTCAAACCAAATCCTAGAGAAACACAGAATAAGTGGACATGGAGGAAATGTTAGACTGCAAACATTCTACCCTATCCATACTTCACACACCATCAGAATATATCCACAATTTCTAACCTAAGAACAATGACCCATGTGGAAAACACTTGACATAATTAGCATATGAGAAATGAAAAGCAAGACATGGACTGTCATCATATCAAACACTAAAGCAAAGGCCAGCATTGGGTTATAATGTGTAAAGCTGCCAACTGCAACACCAGCATCCCATATGGGATCAGCTGTTCCACTTCCAGCCCAGCTCTCTGTGAATCTCCTGGGAAAAGCAGTGGAAGATCATCCAAGTGCCTGGGCCCTGATCACCCACATGCAAGACCTGGAGGAAGCTGCAGGCTCCAGGACTCAGCTTGGTGCAGCACTGGTTATTTTAGCCACCTGTGTAGTGAGCCGTGGGTAGAAGATCTCTGTATATCATTTTTTTAAAGATTCATGTACTTTTATTGCAAAGTCAGATATATATAGAGAGAGTAGGAGAGACAGAAACATCTGCTGTCTGCTGATTCACTCCACAAGTGGCTGCAACTGCTGGCACTGTGCCAATCCAAAGTTAGGAGCCAGGGGCTATTCTGGGTCTCCCAATGGGTACAGGGTCCCAAGGCCTTGGACTGCCAATGAGTACTTTCCCAGGCCACAAGCACAAGGCTGGATGGGAAGCGGGACTGCCAGGATTAGAATCAGCGCCCATATGGGATCCCAGGGCGCTCAAGGAGAGGACTTTAACTACTAGGCCAAGGCGCCTGGCCCTTTCTCTTACTTGAACTCTCATTTGAACATACACAAATAAAATAAATAAATAAATAGAACAAATAAAGACATTTTTAAGATCTATTTACCATACCATATCACTTTAAAAAATTCAATTTAAGAAATCACAAACATCAATTATCAGACAGTACTAGGATTTAGTCACCTTTGGGGATGGAAGGATCAAAGAGACCAAGACTAAAATTGACAAAGGATTTTTTTCAAATGGCTTGTCTTAAAAGTTCCTCCTCAGGCCACTGCATAGCTCAATGCCAGCACCACATGCTGCCCCTCAACCTTGCAGCAAAACTCGGAGCAAAACAAGGCTGTTTGTTCTAACTGCTGGAGTCTGTGCTGGTCTGGTGTGAGCAACAAGAAAACTGCCCCAGACCCTTAGGAGGAGCTTCACTGAGGACTGAGCTGGGGGTTCAAGACGCTGTTGCTCAACTCAAAACATAACTTTACATAAAGAAAAAAGAAATCATGGCCAACATGAAGGTGGAACTGTCCCTCTCTGCTTCAGGTTCAATCTAGAAAATGAGAAATGTAGGACAAGAGTCTGCAGATACACATCACTGAATGTTCAACAGAATCTGGTACTTTTCTTTATATTGGGTTTTTTTTTCCATTAATTCATTTCACTTTGTAAAATACAGATCTGGCCCGGCGAGTTGGTCTAGTGGCTAATGTCCTTGCCTTGAAAACACCAGGATCCCATATGGCTTTTGGTTCTAATCCTGGCAGCCCCACTGCCTGCCCATCCAGCTCCCTGCTTGTGTCCTGGGACAGCAGTGGAGGACAGCCCAAAGCCCTGCGATGTAGAAGAAGTTCCTGGCTCCTTGCTTTGGATTGGTGCAGCTCCAGCTGGTGTGATCACTTGGTGAGTGAATCAAAACACACAACCTATTCCTCTCTGTCTCTCCTCCTCTCTGTATATCTTACTTTGCAATGAAAATAAATAATTTTTAAAAAATAGGTATAACTGAAGAATATTTGAAAATATGATATAAATCAATCTATTCAGTCTCATTTCTCCATCGTTCATTTCCCTGTTAGTACTTTTTGTGTTCATATTCTTGCATATCTATTTGTTATTAATACACAGTACCTTGATGATATATAATGATCTCCTGCCCAGAAATCTTGCTTGATTCTCTCATGATTTTAAGCTTGCTTTCCCACAAAAGTGCAATTAGTGTATATTGATAGTTTTGTGGGTTAAAACATGACCATTCAGCTACTATATCCTTTCTGTGTTCAATTTTCTGATTACACATTCACAACAATGTATAAGAGACAAAGCAAAAGAGGGCTTGTCCTGATTCAATCAAGTAAAAGAAAACCTGCCGTGACATATGTAACTCATATTATATTTTCTAGGTTATGTTATGTTATGTGATGTGATGTGATGTGATGTATTTTTGTAACTTAGTTTCCACAATTTATGGTTTTTGGTTGCTGTTTTAAAACTAATTTTTACAGGTGTTTTAAAAAATTTTTGTTGGAAAGTCCGATATACAAAGAGGATGAGAGACAGGAATATCTTCCATCTGCTGATTCACTCCCCAAGCGATCACAAAGGCCAGTGCTGTGCCAGTCTGAAGCCAGGAGCTCAGAGCCTCTTCCAGGTCTCCCATAGGGGTAGAGGGGTCCAAGGCTTTGGACTGTCCTCAACTGTTCTTCCAGTCCACAAGCAGGGAACTGCATGGGAAGTAGGGCTGCTGGGATTAGAACTGGTGCCCAAATGCAATCCTGGCACATACAAGGCAAGGATTTAGGCCATTAGGCTATTACCCAGGCCCCTATTTTAATACATCTTACTCCTAAGTATTTCAGAACATCCTCTCATAATCTGGTGACTGATTACAAATTTTATGCAGGATGATGTTTATATCCCAGAAATTGATTAATTGCAAGGCATTTCTTTCTAAGTGATTTTACTATTTTTTTAAAATTTTGATATTTACTTATTTATATATTTGTTGGAAAGACAGATTTACATAGAGAAGGAGAGTCAGAAAAAAATCTTGCATCTGCTGGTTCCCTTCACAAGTGGATACATCAGCCAGAACCGAGTAGATCTGATGTCAAAATCCTCATCCAGGTATTGTATGTGTGCGCAGGGTCCCAAGGCTTGGTACCATCCTCGACTGCTTTCCCAAGCCACAGGCAGGGAGCTGGACAGGAAGTGGAACAGCTGAGTATGAACAGGCATCAATATAGGATCCCAGCACATATACAAGCCGAGGATGTACCACTGAGCCATCGTGCCAGAGCACTATTATTTGTTAATTTTGTTAATGGATTGCCATAATGGCTGATTTTCACTAAATGTAACACAAACTTGAGACTATAAACGATTCCCACCTATTGTGCAGGTTTATGTGACATGTTCTGTTTTTCTTCCAGTGCTTTAGAAAATTATATAAGCATTGTCTGTCTTCTCATGTCTCGAGCCCTGTATGCCTGTAGCTAGGCCTGGATTTGTACATCTCTGATCTGGTTCCAGTGATTATGCAGTTTCAACACCTCACATGAATGCGACCTGTATTCATCCTCACAGTTTGTCATTACAAAAATCTATCATTTGGGCCTGGCACAGTAGCCTAGAGGCTAAAAGTCCTTGCCTTACATGAGCCAGGATCCAATCTAGGCATTGATTTCTGTCCTGGTGGCCCCATTTCCCATCCAGCTCCCTGCTTGTGGCCTGGGCAAATCAGTGGAAGATGGTTGAAAGCTTTGTGTTGGCAACGCCCGCGTTGCCAAGTACCCCGAGCCCCGAGTCGAGCGGAGGGACTAGGGTTATGAGACAGACAAGACAGACAACACACAACACACTGAGACTTGTTCCTGTGAAGTGAAGTCTTTATTCAAAGTCAAACTCTCTTATATAGTTTGCTTGGCCCCTCCCAGGATCTTCCCAATGGTTAAGCAACACCTAAGCTCCCCCAAGGACATGCAAAAAGGGGAAGCAGGAAGGAGGGAAATTGCAGTCAGGACGTGCAAGAATGGGAGGCAGGAAGGAGGGAAATTGCAGTCAAGCCACGGGCTAAATGTATCAGGCCATGATTGCCCTTCCTGTTACACCTTGGAGAAACAAGCTGTGCTGTGGAGTTAACCCTTGGGAGACCCGGCCGTGCATGTCCCCCTTTTTTTGTTTTTAATGGACACCTGTCTTAGGTTGTCCAGCAGTCAGTTGATGCCTTACCCGTCATGGGGAGCCCCACCCGGGGCATGTGGGATCCCTGTCTTAGGTTGGTCATCAGCTCTGCCAGATCTTACCCGTCTCTGGCTGCCCGTTACACATCATGCTCAACCAGAATTGAGCTCTAGGATTTTCCACAGCTAAAGTCATCACAGTTTGTCAAATGATGACCTGCTCCGGGGCTTGTTGCCTGCATAGGTGGCAAAGAGGAGTAAACAGTACTGCAATCATGGCTGTAACATCAGCCCCATGGCTAAGACTCCGCTCCATTCCTTTAACATCCCTGCTCTCAGTTAATGCCATTTCATGGGGGTAACACATATATGATGTTAAATTGAGGGAGTAGCTGGAGATCTGCATTTCTCATGGGCAGGATGCCAGGAAGTTGCACCACTGCTGTCAGGGTGTCTTCCTCCCAATGCCTTCATTTTGCAAGAACATCATTCGGAGTGGGATCATGCTGAGTTGGAGCCAAGGAGATTTGTCGTGTAAGTCTCTCGGGAACCCATCTCGGTGATTCTTCATCCTGAGGAAAAACACAAACAGAGCCTCGCCCCCATGTTAGTACTGGATCTGGTCCCCGCCATTTATTTGTGGCCAGATCTTTCCATTTTACTTGGCCTTTATTCTCATTAGCAGAGCGTAGCCAATGGCGCTCTGCAGGAACTACATCATTGGTGACAGTTAAAAAATTTAACACATAGATGGCGGATGCCAGTAGGGAATGGGGAGAGCTGCAATGTTCGGCCACATCCCCTTTCTTTATTTTTTCTAGATAAACTTTAAGGGTGCGATTGGCACGTTCAACAATGGCTTGACCCTGAGGATTGTAAGGGATGCCTGTTTTGTGAGTTATATTAAAATCTTTGCAGAATTTTTCAAAGCCTTGGCTAACATAAGCCGGTCCATTATCAGTCTTAATTTGTTTGGGGATCCCCATATAGGCAAAGGCCTGTAAGCAATGGGATTTAACGTCTTTTAATTTCTCTCCTGAATGAGCAGAGGCATATATTATATGGGAATAGGTGTCAACAGAAACATGCACATATTGAAGTTTTCCAAAGGAAGGGACATGGGTAACGTCCATTTGCCACACATGATTGGGCAATAACCCTCTGGGATTAACCCCTAGGGATGGGACAGAGCAATATTGAGCACAGACTTCACAATTGGTGACAATCTGGGTGGCTTGTTCTCTAGTCACCTTAGCATGTAGTCTTAGAGAAGCTGCATTGAGATGGAACCTTTTATGAAGGTGCACTGCCTGTTCATAAGGGTCCATAGTCAGAGATATGTGCAACACCTGAGTCAGTGCATCTGCCCGCGCATTACCCTCACTCAGGGGGCCAGGCAAGGAGGTGTGCGCTCTTATATGCCCAATAAATAAGGGATGAGTGCGCTGCCAAATCTGCTGCTGTAATTGTAAAAGAAGAAAATAAACTGAGGAGGTCGGGGCTATATAGGCTGTGGTTTCTAAAGGTAAAATAACATGAGCTACATAGCAGCTGTCTGTGTATACATTCAGGGGCTCATTATGGTAAATTTGAATGGCAAAAAGCATAGCAGCTATTTCAGCGGCTTGAGCTGATTTGTGGGAGATGGAAACAGCCCGTTCTTCATGTCCAGAAACTATAGCAGCCTTGCCTTTAGCTGACCCATCAGTAAAAACTACACGGGCTCCTAATATGGGTTGTTGTCTAATTATTTTGGGAAAAACAACCGGATGTCTTTTGAAAAACTGTACTAAGGGATGGGAAGGATAATGATTAATTAACTGAGAAGAAACCGTGGCACAAAAGACAGACCAATCATCAATATTATTTTGTAGCCATGTCACCTGTTGGGAATCATAGGGAATGGAGATGAAATCAGGATATTTCCCAAAAATCTGCAGGCTGATCTTGCATGCCTTATACAACAAAGATATAACAGCAGTGGGATAGGATTGCACAATTTGTCTAGTGGATGCTGGGGAGTGGACCCAATATATAGGTCCAGTTTGCCAAAACACTGCTGTAGGCGCGTGATTGGAAGGAAAAACCAACAACCGCATTGGCGCCTTATAATCCACATAACTAACATGAGCATTCTGAATGGCATGCTGGACTAGCTGCAGACATTCCCTGCCTTCTTTGGACAGTTGTCGGGGTGAGGAAGGATCTGGATCACCTTTAAGAATATCAAAAAGGGGCTTGAGTTGCCCAGTAGAAATGTGCAAAATTGGCCGGATCCAATTGATATCACCTAACAAACTCTGCAAATCATTCAAGGTTTTCACATCACTTAATCTGATGGTCAAATTCTGAGGGGTGACACCAGTTGGCAAAAGCTGATGGCCTAAATACTGATAAGGAAAATCTGTCTGAATTTTATCCGGGGCAACAACCAATCCGGCTGTGGCTAAGGCCTGATAAATACATTGTGCTGCTAACCATAGGATGGAACGAGTTTCAGCCGCGATCAAAAGATCATCCATATAATGAATCAAATAGATATTTGGAAATTGTGATCTAATTCCTTTTAAGGCCTTATCCACATAGATCTGACAAATAGTAGAACTGTTCATCATCCCCTGAGGGAGGACAACCCAATGGAAACGTTGGGAAGGGGCTTTTAGATTGATGGACGGTAAGGTAAAGGCAAAACGCGGAGCATCTTCCAGGTGCAAGGGAATGGAGAAAAAGCAGTCTTTTAAATCTAACACAAGCATATGCCAATCTTTTGGTATTCCCACAGGAGATGGCAAACCAGGTTGCGTGGCCCCCATAGGGGCCATGACAGCATTTACTGCACGTAAATCTTGCAAAAGCCTCCAGTTGCCATTTTTCTTTTTAATAACGAAAATTGGGGTGTTCCAAGGAGAGGTGGATGGAACAATATGTCCAGCCTCAAGCTGCTCCTTTACCAATTCAATTGCAGCCTCTAATTTTTTGCTTGAAAGGGGCCATTGTTCAACCCAAACAGGTTCATCTGTTTTCCATGTTAATTTAATGGGCTCCTCTAACTGACGAGGCTGCTCTACAATGGCCCCTGCAAAAAATGTCCTAAGCCTGTTCTATCCCCTGGGCTACGAACTTCAATCTTTTTATCACAGACTGGTTGGGGGTCACCTTGAAGATGTCTGCCCAAGCCCTTTCCAGGAAAGTATCCTTGTCTATTAAGCATATTTGGCACAGGCTGAGAGGTCAACACAACATTCATGGCACTCAGCAAATCTCGTCCCCACAGGTTAATAGGAATATGTGGTAAAACATATGGCTGGAAAATTCCTGAATGACCCTCTTGATCCTTCCACCTTAACAACCTAGCACTTTTCTGTGGTTGAGAAGTTCCTATCCCTTGGAGAACGGTTGGGGTGGCCTCTAACGGCCAGGAGCTTGGCCACATTGCCTGGGATATAACTGTAGTATCTGCCCCAGTATCAAGTAATCCTGTGAATTTTCTCCCTTCTATCTCTAACTGCAAGGTAGGTCGGGTTTGCATGTCGGAGACCCAACATGCCAAGGGGCCGGAATCACCAAAGCCTCCTTGTCTATCTCTTTTATGAATAGGGTTGTCTGTTGGAACCTTAGGGATCAAGATCAGCTGGGCAAATCTCGCTCCTGGTGGAATGATGATAGTGCCTTTGGCTGATTCTACCATGACTTCTATTTCTGCGGGGGTATCCTCATCTATCACTCCTGGGAGTACTCTGATTCCATGCATGGTAGCACTGCTTCTTCCTAGGATCAGGCCCAAGGTATTCTTAGGCAAGGGGCCCCTGACTCCTGTCTTTATCCGCTGGGGCCCCAGGAGTGGGGTCAATACCTCTCCGGAGGCGGCACAGAGGTCCAGTCCTGCGCTACCTGGTGTTGCTCTGAGGAGAGTTGAGATGTCTGCATTCCTTGCCGTGGGAGCGGGACTCTGAAAGTTGGTACTGTTCCAGAAGCTACAGGTGTCTGCTGGGCTCCGTACACCTGAGGTTGGGGGGCCCGGAGCGGGCCCCTGACCCCGTT
Source organism: Ochotona curzoniae (assembly GCF_017591425.1). Lineage (NCBI taxonomy): Eukaryota > Metazoa > Chordata > Mammalia > Lagomorpha > Ochotonidae > Ochotona > Ochotona curzoniae. Next base: position 29,547 of record NW_024465301.1, read on the forward strand.
TCCCGATAAGGGATTGCCTTGGGCATCATACCTGGACCTACAATTACTGTCCCAATGATAGCCTTTATGGCATCTCCGACAGAGATCTGGGGCCGGCAAGGATTGTGGGGGTCGCCTTCCTTGTTGGGGGACATTAGGACACTGTTTTTTAAAATGTCCGGACTGTCCACATGCAAAACAGGCTTTAGGATATGCCCTAGGTTGAGGCTGAGGGCGTTGAACAGCAGCTGCTATCACTTGTCCAAGGGCATGGGTGGAATCAATATGTCTGCAAATTTTAAGGTAATCATGCAGAGACTTATCTCTATGGGACCGAAGAGCATCCTGGCAATATTTATTAGCATTCTCAAAAGCTATATGTTTAATTACTGGCATAGCTGGTTCTAGGTTACCAAAGATCTTAGTAGCAACCTGCATAATACGGTCCACAAATTCTTGAAAAGGTTCTGCAGGGCCTTGCAAGACCTTAGAAAGCTGGTCTCCTGTATTAGCATTAGGTAAAGCCTTCCAGGCTCCAAGGGCTGCATTTGTTATCTGTGCATAAACTCCTAGATCATAATTAACCTGTTGTTGGATGCCCTCAAAAGGTCCAGTGCCAGTAAGCATTTCAAAGCTTCGATCTGCATGTCCCACAGCTGCGTTCTGCTCAGCAAAATTTCTGCACCTATCCTGAAAGTCCGCTTTCCATAGGAGAAAGTCACCACCATCCAGAGCGGAACGACACAATTGCATCCAATCACTAGGAGTAAGATTCAAACTTGAAAAGGATTCTACCAGTGCCAGAGTAAAGGGTGCCTGGGCACCATAATCTTTAACAGCCTGCTTTATATTTTTGAGGTCTTTAAATTGAAGGGGCTGATGCTCCCGGCGAGGGGGACCCCCTCGAACTGGGACCTCTATGACTGGGAAACATCGAACCCCGCCTACTGGCTGATCAGTGGGGCTATCACTCCAGGGCCGCATGGGATACTTATTGGGTGAATGGCCCACAGCTTCCTCCTCAGGAGGAGCGGTAGGGGTCACAAAATTAGGGGCATATGGTGGTTGCCATGAATTGGACAACTTGCCAGAGAAATGTTTATCTATTCCCGCCTTCTTTAATTTTCTTTTAATTTCCCTAATTTCTTGCTTTAAGAAAATCTTCTCCTCATCTCTTTTGTTCTCACTCACTACTGAAGAAGAGGCCTCATTCTCTTCTGAAGAAGAGGCTTCGTTCTCCAAAGAGCCAGCTTCACTCTCCTCTAAAGAAGAGGTCTCATTCAGGGTGGCCTCACTCGAGGTGGCCTCACTTGAGGACTCAGTTGAGGCTTCCACAGACAGCAAAACCTCCCTTTCCTGGATTTCTTCAAAAGTATTCTGCACTTCTTTTAACTGTTTTTTAACTTCCACCTTATCACTAAATAAAGAATCACGGACTAAGCGCCACAAAGAAAAGTTGGCAATAGGGAAATTCTCTGGGTCCTTTTGCAAGCAGGATTGCAAATTAGCCTTAACCTGTTCCCAATCGGGGACACTCAAGCTCCCTGAAACAATAAACCAAGGACTACTGGATTGAACGGCTTTAACAAAATTTCTAATCATCCTAGTTTTAACTGGCTTCCCCAGTTGATGTAAAAGTTCTTCAAGCTCAGCAGCCAATTTATCCTTGGAGAAGGCAGAACCCATCTTTTTTGCAAGGTAAATGAAACACCAAGATCCAACAATACTTCAAAACAAAGGTAAAACCTTACTGTATTTCACAACAAATCTTAAACCAAACTGTGTTTCAAAACAAGACTAAAACCTACTATATTTCACAATAAATCTTAAACCAAACTGTATTTCAAAAGAAAACTCCCTCTCCTACCAGTTTAGGAAAGTCTTACAATACGTCCCACTTACCTGCTGGCCAGCTTCCCGGGACGACCCTTCGTCGTGTATCCTCTCTTTCTCGATCTCGGTGGAACCTCCAGATGTTGGCAACGCCCGCGTTGCCAAGTACCCCGAGCCCCGAGTCGAGCGGAGGGACTAGGGTTATGAGACAGACAAGACAGACAACACACAACACACTGAGACTTGTTCCTGTGAAGTGAAGTCTTTATTCAAAGTCAAACTCTCTTATATAGTTTGCTTGGCCCCTCCCAGGATCTTCCCAATGGTTAAGCAACACCTAAGCTCCCCCAAGGACATGCAAAAAGGGGAAGCAGGAAGGAGGGAAATTGCAGTCAGGACGTGCAAGAATGGGAGGCAGGAAGGAGGGAAATTGCAGTCAAGCCACGGGCTAAATGTATCAGGCCATGATTGCCCTTCCTGTTACACCTTGGAGAAACAAGCTGTGCTGTGGAGTTAACCCTTGGGAGACCCGGCCGTGC
>NW_024465302.1:0-592 GCF_017591425.1 Ochotona curzoniae
GGCAAAGGGGAGAGATGCACTGAGGACCTTATTCAAAACCTTTTTAAATAAAGATTTATTTGGGCCAGGCACGATGGTGCAGTGGTTAAGGTCCTGGCCTTGCACGCCCAGCATCCCACATGGGCGCCAGTTCTAATCCAGGCAGCCCCACTTCCCTTCCAGCTCCCTGCCTGTGGCCCAGGAAAGCAGTCGAGGACGGCCCAAAGCTTTGGGACCACACACACACACACCACACACCACACACACCACACACACACACACCACACACACACACCACACACCACACACACACACACCACACACACACACACACACACACACACCACACACACACACACACACACACACACACACACACACACACACACACACACACACACACACACACACACACACACACACACACACACACACACACACACACCCCCCCCCCCCCCCCCTTGTGGGAAACCCAGAAGAGGCTCCTGGCTTCAGATTGGCATAGCATCGGCAGTTGCGCTCACTTGGGGAGTGAATCATCAGATGGAAGATCTTCCTCTCTGTCTCTCCTCCACTCTGTATATCTGACTTTCCAATAAATAAATAAATCTTC
>NW_024465303.1:0-2798 GCF_017591425.1 Ochotona curzoniae
AAAAAAAAAAGTTCAGACAATAGCAGCCCTTATCCTGGCACCAGAACCACACCATGCCAGTAGGTATTCGGAACCTCTACTGCCAGGTGGCCTCTGACAGCCTGCCCCAACCACCAGCAGGAAACAAAACTACAGCTGCACATGACACACTTCAGAGCCCTTTACACTGACACCGGCACTTAATAAAGCCTACAGGACTCCAGTTCCTCACCAGTGCTCCCAGACTGGCATTATGCAGAGCCCTGAGCTCTGGACGTTTTGGACTCATTTTGCCATGTGTCACTGCTGGCCTCTGGTAGGTTAGATCAACAACCCTGGGATTTTGGGCGAAATACACACTATGAAAAAACAAAGCATCAATTTCAAAATTGTTTTGTAGTAGAATAGACTTGTTTCTAATTCCTCCTTTTCATCGAACTTTCTGAAATACTGTTCTATGTCCACAGACCGTACTCATGTGTCATAAACTGAGGACAATGATTAACTCAGCTGTCACATCAGCTGGTTTGGCAAGGAGGGTAACCATGAGTGACATAAAAAGTGACAGCACATGTACAATGGGCTGGGTTATCAAAATTAAGTATGACAAATAACAGAATTACGTGTGTGTGTGTACATTTCCACCATTCATACACACACACGTACATACACACATATATACATAAAGAAATAATAGTTTGGAGTCAACCCCATGGCATGGCTGGCAAAGCTGCCACCTGTAGTGTTAGACTAATACATAGATGTTACTTTGACTTCTGGCTGCTCTGCCTCCGATCCAACCTTTGAGAACTTTACTATAAGGACTAAAACATTATAGCCATGGGCTGGCATGGTGGTGTGCCATCTCTTTTGGGCACCAGTTCACATCCCAGCTGCTCCACTTCTAAGCTGATTAATGGTCTGGGCAAGCAGCAGAGGATGGCTCAAGTCCTTGAGCTCCTGTGCACATGTGGGAGACCAGGAAAAAGCTCCTGGCTCCCAACCGTGGTCGGGTCCAGCTCTGCCCATGGTGGCCATTTGCAAAGTGAACCAGTGAAAGGAAGAACCACTCTCTGACTCCCCCTCACTCTGCAAGTTTGTCAAATAAAACACATCAATTGTTTAATAACAACAACATTAAAGCATCCCAAAGTTGGGCCTGTCACTACAGCACAGCATTAACTTAAGCTGCCACCTACAACGCCAGCATTCCCTGTCAGGTCCTGCTTCAAGCCCCACTGTTTCACTTCTGATTCCACTTTCTGCTAACACATCCTGGGGAGCCAGAGAAGACAGTCCAGGCGCATGAGTTCCTGCCACCAACGCGGAAGACCAGAAAGGAGTTCCTGGCTCCTGACCTCAGCCTGGCCAAGCCCTGGACGTTAGAAGCCACTGAGGGAGCAAAACAGTCAATGGAAGATAGCATCCTTTCTCTGTCTCACTTCATTGTTCTCCCTTATAAATAAAAATAAAATATTTCTCAATTCTTTTTTTCAAAATATGGGTAGGGAACAGTGTATAGAAAATCTTAAAAATATTTACCTCTTTGTGTTTTCTGTTTGTTTCCTTCTCTATGATTAGTTGTTTATTACAGTCAATACAGTTTTTTTAAGCCCCAAACTAACTACAAAATAAAACGTACACACAGATTTAGCAAGGAAATCAAAGGACACCACTAGAGAGAATCACTGAACCACAAATAAAGACTGAGGGAAACAGATGGACAATAAAAACACACAGGTCTTAAAACAGCAGCAGTAAGACATAATCAATCAACAATGATCTTAAATATCAACAGACTCAATACTGCAATTAAAGGCACAGACAGAGGGGTGTCAATGTTGTGGTGGCAGCAATGAAGCTGCCACCTGGGATGGGGTGCCAGCTCATGACCTGGCTGCTCCACTTCCGACCCAGCTCACTGTGCATGTACCCGGGAAAGCAGTGGAAAGGGCCTCAGGCTTTGGGTCCCTGCAGTCAAGCAGGAGACCCAGTCAGGGTTCCAGGTTCCTTGCTTTGGCCTGGCCCATCTGCAGATGTTGTAGACATTCAGGGAGTGAGCCATGCTCACGTGCGCTCTTTCATTGTCTTTTTCTCTCTGTCTTTCAAAGAAATCTCGAACACAAAAACTACTGAGAGAAAACACAGGGGAAATTACTCAGGACACTGAAATGAATAGTGATTTTTCTAGATCAGACTGAAAAAGCATAGAAAGTGAAAGCTTTTCCACTGTAAAAGAAGTAAAGCAAACTAGCAAATAAGCAACCTACAGGATGGGAGAAAATATGCACACTACACACCTGACACGGGACTGGGAAACAGAAACTGAACCAGTTACACAGCCAAAACACCATCAATAACCCAATTAAAACAGACAGGAGATCTACAGGTAAGTCACCATCAATATGCTATACCATTTGAGTTCACTTTTGGTCCAACTTCCTGCTAATACATCTGGGAGGCTAGTGCGAAATGACCCCAACTATGGGAGCCCCTGCTACACATAGGGGGACGAGAATACAGTTCCTGACCCCTGACTTTAGTGTAGACATGGATGCTGCAGCTATTTTAAGCATGAACCAGCAGTTGGAAGAGATACACACTCCCTGGACCCCCACCCCCTCCTTTTAAGAAAGATTTATCTAGCTAGCTCGCTTTAAGAGCTACAGGAGCGGGGGAGGTAGACACAGTTCAATCTTGCAACTGCTGGTACATTCCACAAATGGTTCCAATCTCCAGGTCTGGACCAGGCCTAAGCCAAAAGAGTCTGGGTCTCTCGTGTGAGTACAACAGCCCAAAGAATGGGGCCATGCTCTACT
>NW_024465304.1:0-3250 GCF_017591425.1 Ochotona curzoniae
ATTTTCTTGGCCCCTCCTACTCACATAGCCTGTTCACTTAGACTGATGCCTACCTAATGCTGTGATATTGCCCCCTCACAGAGACATACCCCACAGCCTTAACTGGATGATATGGATGGAGGTCCATTTGCACCTGCGAGCAGCCAGCTGTGGTGACAGGTGCAGGGCATGGAAGGCGGCATGTCCGGGTGCAGGTGTAGGTGCAGGGTGGTGAAGGGAGCAGGTCCTCAGAGTAAATGTGGGGGGTGACTCAATGTGTAGGTCCCTTCAGTTCCTGACGCTTGGACAATGTGCACACCTCCCTTGTCAAAGTGGTGACCATCTCACTGCCTGCACTTCCATGGAGGGAAGACACTGTTCCTAGGTGTGTGGTAACTTGGGGTTCATGTAAAATGCACATCCTGAAGGTGGTGGGTTTGGAGCTGGGATGAATCTGCCCACCTGTTCGCAGCTCTGCCCCAGGATTCCTCGGATCTGGCTGAAGTCACTCTCCCTGTTGACGCAGACGTGCTTGAAGCTGAGCTAAAGAACACCTTACCCCCTAGCCTGGCATGCCTAGCTTTCAGGACTTGGCAATGGAAATGACTGACCTCTGGTCTCGCTTTTCTGCTTTTCAGTGCATGAGGTGAAGGTCCAGATGCAGGAAAGCCTGACCTTGCTGAGGAAGCCCTGCCTCTCCCACTCCACCTGAAGCTAAGAATGCTGCACAGCCTTGGGAAGGTTTGAGCCTGGTTGCTCTCAGTTCTTCCCAGCGTGGATGCGTTCCTGCCTTTCCCAGCCTGCAGGAGTCAGAGGGCGCTGTGCAAGCACACTGAGTCAAGGCCCAGTGGTGATGGTGGCAGCAGTGGTTGGCCATGGATGAGGCTGGTGGCCCTGAGGAAGACTGCTGGGTAAGTGAGGTGGCCCTGAGGTATCCCTGTCCTCATCTGCTCCCTGTTAGGGCCTGGGCCTTCCTTAGAGTCCGTGTGGGGTGGGAGGTCCCTGAACTCAGTTGTGGGAGTTGTGGCTGTAAGGTCTTGAAGGTATCTGGAGCAAGTGTGGGCCAGGTGGCTGCCAGCTCTAGGTGCTCCGTGGAAGCCTAGGTCCCTGAAGGCCTGTCTCTTCCTTGGGGATTCTGGTTTTGAGAAAAATCTGATTGACTTGGGCTGCGGGGTGGTCACTTTCATTAGCTGTGATGGGGGCAGGGCAGGGCAGTGGGGAGCACTGTAGCCCCTTGCAGAAGATCCAACGTTCTGCTCCATCTTTAGTTAGCTGGGATTCTGACAGAGAAGGCAGTGCAGGGTTTGTGGTGCAGGAGGAGGTAGCCAGCAGGGTGGGTCCCCGTTTTTCTCTTGACTGACAGGGTGCTTGCTGTGTGCCCTGCTATCCTGGTGCATATGCACACCTGGTGTGTGTGTGTGTGTGCTTTCATGGGTCAGATGTGTGGGGTTTGAAATTTTATTTGTTTGAAAAACCAACTAAACAGTTGAACTAAATCAATCAAGTGAACAAGCCAAAATGGTTGGTTAATTAATTAAATCAGCTTATTGATTGAATGAATTGATGAACTTGTTAGAGCAGATGAGTGAGAATCTGAGAGGCCTGCAGGAGGCAGGCCCTGGAAGCTGACTAGGAAGCCTGTCTGCCAAAGGCCTGGTGAGCAGTGACAGTGATCAGAAGCTGAGAAGATGTGCCTGTCTTTTGTAGCCCTGCACCTGAGGGAAGAGGTGTCAAAAGTCAAAAAGAAGGACTTTGAGCACTTGCTGATGGAGGTGATGCAGATCTGGGACTTTCTGCTCAGGATCCTCAATCAGGAAGTCCTGGAGAGTTGCTCCAAGTTGAAGATTGTCAACAAATTGAGTCTCCCTGCATCCCTAGTGGGCATCAGCTCGGGGGTGTGTAATTCATTCATTGCTGGTTCAGCCTAGATGAGCAGCTACTAAGTCAGTACAAGTGACTAGAAAGGATAGTTAAGCATTGGTGGGTGCTGGGCAGAATTGGGCTGCTTTCTGAAGCACCTGCCATGGCCTGTCTCTCTCTCTCTCTCTCTCTCTCCTTTCTTCTGGCTCTCCTACCCATCAGAGCACATTTAGGTCTTTACTAATTGGAGAAAATGAGGTCCTTTCCTTGCATAAATGAAGGACTTTGCTGTGTGGACAGCTGGCATGGAGTTGCTGGCTGGGCCATGTGCAGTGCAGACTTTGACTCACAGTGGAGCTGATGTGAGAAATAGCCTTCCAGAATTCTGCTGCCATCGGAGATTACCCTAAGGGAGATTTGGACCTGGCCTGTCTGGGATGGAAGTAAGATGAAGGTGGTCTTTTGTGGTTAAGGCTACTTTACCAGGCACTGTTTGACAGGGCCCCCCGGAGTGTCGGTCTGAGCAAGGAGATGTCAGGGGTCAAGAGTGTGAGTTTCTGGGTTGAGCAGGTGAATGAGCCTGCCAGCATGAAGCCAGAGGTAGAATGTTGGTAGTGCTATGCGACAACAGCCTTATGCTCTAGGGGTCAATTTTTTTTCATTTTTTTTTTTACATTTTATTATTATTATCATTTTGTGATACAGTTGCATAGGCTCCTGGCATTTCCCTTATCCCCTCCCCAATTCCCTCCCCCCACCTAGTTCCTCTATATCATTACTAACATATAGTTCTTCCTACACAGTAATATGTCCATCATTGCAGGCATGGACAATGGCAGAGTCCAGAATCCTATTGTCAAGATATAGTAAAACAGTTTCATTTTAAGTCCATCTTTGACTGGAGGCAGAAATGCATCCTACACTGCATCCTCACATCTGGATGTTAGTCTCCATTTTGCAGCTAGTGTACATCCCCTTAAATAGAAAGTCATGATACAAAGTCAACAATAGAAAAAATAGAAGTTTACAATGCCAGGAAGTTAAATGACATGTTACTGGATATGACTGTCTCCATTACACAACTACTGTACAGCCCCTTAATTGAAGAGCCACAAAACAAAATCAACATCAGGGAGAAATAGGATATTAACAACACCATGAAGTTAAACAACATGCTATTAAATGACTAACATGTAGCTGAAGAAATGAAAATCAAGAACCTTCTTGAAGAAATTGATGCCACTGCATGTTCTACGAGTCATTGAATGATTTAATCAGAAGAAAGTGTTTTGAAGAGATGAAACCAACAGAAAAGAACAAAACCCATGCAACATAGTTTCTGCTGATCTTTGTTGGTGAAGTGTGTCTCTTCCAGACAATAGACAGACGGGTTTTGTTTTTTAATCCAGTC
>NW_024465305.1:0-1688 GCF_017591425.1 Ochotona curzoniae
ATCCTAGGAATATATCTAAAACACCTGTTTTACGACTTGCCAACATGCATCCCTATGTTCATTGCAGCACAATCAGTAATTGCAAAAACATGGAAGCAACCAAAATGCCCATCAGCAGAAGATTGGATAAGAAAGCTTTGGTTCATCTACTCCATGGAATACTACTCAGCTATTAAAAAAACCAAAATGCAGTTCTTTGTGGCTAAATGGGCACAACTGGAAACTATAATGCTAAGGGAAATGAGTGAATCCGAAAAGATTAGATACCACATGTTTGCCTTGATTTAACCTGTAATTTTTGTTTGGTTGCTTGTTATTTTTTGAACCTGTCATTGATACTGTCTCAACCCAGATGTTTCGAAGAATGGAACTTGCATTATTTTTAACATATTGTTTACCCAATACTATGTCAATTAATTCCATAATGTTGTATATTGATACTGAGGCCTTGTTGGGGCTTTTAACTGACCGGATCTTTACTCTGTTAGACCTATCTTCAGACCATAGAAGGTCTCCCAAAGAGGCCACTGAACTTATCTGGACAATAAGACACTGAACTTTATGCTAGGCATGTGTTTGCAAGCAATGAATCTCAACTGAATTTGAACTACGGTTATGCAACAAGGTGGAGGAATCCACCATGGGGGGAGAGGTATAGGAGGGGTGGGGGGAATCCCCAGCGCCTATAAAACTGTACTACATAATACAATATAAGCAACCATAAAAAAAAAAAAAAAGTTAAAAAAAAAAAAACAAAACAGCAATCAACAGCTCCTAACAGTCCCTGGCCCCAGAGCACAGCAGAGTTCTCCACATGAGCAGTCTTCTACCTAAGCCAGCAGCAGCAGCAGCTGACAGGTGCAGCCCAGGCAGTCAGCCCTGCAGCAACACACAGGTCTAGTCCTATCTCCAGGTTTCACCTGTCTTGGTGACCAGAAGGCCCCAGACATGACCTAGCATTGTAGCATTCATGGTCAAAGCACAAGGACAGGCTCAGGAAGAGGCTTGGAGGAAGGCATGGCCCCTTTTAAGGCATACCCCCAGTTCACACTGAACAACACATTTACAGCAGATTTACCTAAATCTGAGTTGGAGAAGTACAACCCATCAACAGCAGCCCTGGGGCAAACCATGGCTTAGGTGCTTCCTGTCCGGTGCTGAAAAAACAGAAGTGTCCAGAGGCTCAGAGAAAACAGACTACCCAGAATTGCTAGGACACGCAGAAATGGAGCCAGAGCAGTGCAGTTCACCCTTCAGTGTACAACACTAGGTATCAACAAGCATCGAGAACTTTCAGGGAACCTTGCCCAAATAGCAAAACACATGCCTCAAAAATCAATCATCCAGAAATTCCCAAATTCTTGGATGATGATTTTGAAATAGCTGCTTCAATGAAGCTCAACAAAAATCAAGACAACATGAAGAAATAATGCAATAGCCAAACAGAGATGTGATAGGTATGAATTACATACAATCAAGCACAAATCCTTCAACTGAAAATCAGACTTCAGTGGTTTTTTAAACATGACAGATGGCACCATACCAAAACAGACCAAACAGAACAATCGCTGTACCCAAATACAGCTAGCTCACTTTAAGAGCTACAGGAGTGGGGGAGGGACACACAGAGGTCAATCTTGCAACTGCTGCTGCATTCCACAAATGGCCCCAAGGGCCAGGTCTGGACC
>NW_024465306.1:0-56975 GCF_017591425.1 Ochotona curzoniae
CCCCAGTACCCCAAGCCTGTCTACCATCCACTCTGGAGCCAGGCCAGCTGGCTGACACCCCTGCAGTTCCCAGCCTGCCACCTGGACTTCTAGCCAACCCACATCACTACCCCACCAACTGTTCCAGGCACATGTACACTCAGCCAAACACCTGCTCCCTCAGCAGGGCTGCCCACTGATCTAGGGCTGGGTCCATCTGACAGCAATCTGTAGCAACAGCCCATAGGATCTGAATCTCCGGGCCCAGAGCATGCCCACATCTGAGGGGAGCAGGGTGCCAAAGCACGTCCCAGGAATAGGAAAGGCCCTCAGGATGGTAGCCTCCCCAGGGCCAGGAGGCGGAGTTGGTCTTACCAGCAGGCAAACAGGAAGTCACAGGGATAGGCTGATGCCCTCGCTGCAATTATGTCATTGCAACTGGCCTATCAGGTAGCAAGTGGACCCACAGGGAGAAGTGATTGGTGGAGAACAGTATAAAAGCAGCCGCTAAAAGCTATAAGATGGACCAGTAAAAGAACCACGGATGGAATGAGAAGAATGGGGCAGCAGAGAGGGGTACAAAAGCTAAGCGAAAAGCTAAGCAAAAAGCTAAGGCATAGGGGGAGAAAAAGCAGCAGAGAGAGGTTACAAAAGCAGTAAGACCTATGCAGAGAAAAGTATGGGGACAAGAACGGGGGGGAAAGCAGCAGAGAGGGGTACAAAAGCAATAAGGCCTATGAGGAGAACGGGGAAAAAAGCAGCAGAGAGAGGGCTAGAAAAGCAGCAGAGAAGAACTACAGGGAAAAAAGCAGTGGAGAAAGAGTATAAAAGCAGCCGCTTTTGGCAATAAGGGGTCTGACTGCGGTTCCGGCTTTTCCCAGACCCTCAAGAGTGTGCCTCGTAAATAATGTCACTAAAGGTCAGCCACACATGTCCACCTCACTGCCATGCTTGCCTGTTTCAGTGAAAAAATGGCTCATGTGTGGCCTCCCACATACCCAGCCCACCTACCAGCCCCTCTACTCTCAGCAGGACTTGGCCAATGCCTCATGCACAACAAGCCGCTGGCCCCTGCTGCTCTTGGGGAGGGCAAGCTTCTCCATCAGCAACCCTTCCCAACACACCCCTTGCCTACAGATACTTGTCACCCACTCCAGGGACATACCAGCTGGCTAGCACCCAGCCACAGCCAGCATGCCCACCACCATGTCCACCCTGCCACCCCACTTGTTACTGCAGAGCCACGCCGGCTTGGGCAGCAGCCATCGCATACCCAGCCCACCTGTTCACTGCAACACCTCAAGGCCAGCTCTGCTGAAGGCTGCCCACACAAAGCAGGTTTGCATACTATCCCATTTGTTGCTTCAGGTCCAGGTTCTGCTGGTGTCACTAGGCCCGAACCCTAGCCTGCCAGCCCCATTGGCTACTCCAGGGCAGGATGGGATCGCCCAGTGACCATGCTCCCTCAGTAGGCAGCATGGCCACCTGCTGCTCTAGGACCTGGCCCATTTTGTCAGAGACCCTGGGTCCTGGCGTGGCATGCTCTGTCATTCCTCCTGGCACTTCAGGACCAGGTTCACTCCTCCAGGACCTGCTGTGCTTCTAATATTCTAGGCAGCCAGGCACAAGGCAACTGGACTGGAAACCTTATGCCTTTAGCTTACCCACCCAGTTGTGCCATGAGTTGCTCCAAGACCAGGTGGGCTCTGCCAATGCTTGCCAAGCTCCTAATGTCCACCTGTCCCACCACCATCCCCTGCTGCTCAAGGACCACTCCACAATGACCGGTGCACCTGCCACCCTCCATCCACCCCAGGGCCAGGCTGGCCCACAGAACACCCCTCTCTTTCCCAGCTTGCCTCTAAGCTGCTACAGGGCCAGACAGGCTCAGCTGTTGCCCCACATGACTCTAGCCCGCCTAAGCCACTCTCCCACCCACTGCTCTAGTGGCCCGCAGGAAGTTCCCCTAGCACCATAGGCATGCCTAGCATGCATGGGGTATGCTCCAGGGCCAGGGGGTGCTCAACCAGACAGCCCAGTCCAGTCCCCAAGCCTTCTGCTGGCTGCTCCAGGGCCAAGTCTGATAGGTCAGATCACCCTGTGTCCCTAGCAACCCAGTACCTGCTTCATTGCCAAGCTGGCTCCGCTGGTATCCCTGCACCCACAGGACTATCATCATCCATTGCATGGCCAGCTCAACTCTCCAAGAACCCCTCCCCACTGCACTCCTATCCTGCCCACCCTGCCACCCACCCACGCTGCCAGCTGCTCCAGGATCTGCAGGGCTAGCCCAGTGACCCAGCATCCCCAGCACACCACTCACTGGCCTGCTCCTCCAACACCACGTCCACTTGTCCTGTGTCCACTGCACACCTTGCACATCCATTCCACAGCACCTTTCCCACTCTGGGGACAGGCCAATTCAGTCGGTGACCCTCCTGCCCACAGTGCAATATCCCTTGTCCCCAGGACCAGGCTCCCAAGCCCAGGTCCCCAGCTCATCTAGCTTGCTTGCCCTGCCACCACACACCACAGCCAAGCCAGGGCTAGGCAGGCTTTGGTAACGCCTCCTAAGTCCCCAGCTTGCCTGTTGACCATTGGTGCCAGGCAGGCTCAGCCAGTGTCCACAGCCACCCTCTGGCAGCTGGCTGCTCCAGGATCACGTTGACTGAGCTGGCGCCTCCAGCGTGCAGGCATTCCACAGTCTGGCTGGCTCTGGCGATGCCTCCTGTGCCCACAGCCTTATTACCATCCTCTCCAGAGCCAGCTTGCCAGCCTCCCCATACCCAAACTATCTTGCCTGCCACTCCAGGGCCAGGAGGGCTCAGCCAGTTCCCCCAGCACCCATAGAGGCTGGCTGCTCATGGCTCCATCTTACAAGAGTTGCTCTTGCTCCCCTCCCCACAGTGCAGCACTCAAGTGTTCCAGAGTTGCTTCCTGCTTCTTCTGCTTTGGGCTGCAGTCTTCACACGGCAAAACTAGGACTTGAGATAATAAGATTGTTCTTCAAACAGTCATCAAAAGATGCTGTTACTTGCAAGCGTCACTGTGTCAGAGCTTCGGCCGTTCACATTCCATCCTTCTGAGTGCGACAACTCTGGCTTCACAATCGTACATTTTTTCTACACGTCTGTGCTGCATCTCTTGCAAGACTATGAGTTTCTCTTCAGCCTGGGCTCTAAGGGGGCATGAAGGAGACTGGTATGTGACATACTGCCACTTCAGGTCCCACGTGCAGAGAGGCATCCCTGGAAAGGAGTTATTTGATAAGTGAGCAGATAGCATTGCATCGGTGGGCAAAGTGTGGCTTCCAATTTAGTGAACCTACACAAGCTGCTGACTTAGGACATTATCTTTAACAAAGAGTGAAAAACAAAATTCTCTACAAGTATGTGACAAAAGTTTCTTCCAAGAAACAGTTCAGTTTAGCTAAGCATTTCAAATGGAAAAATAATGAGTAGATAATTCACAATGAAAGCGGCCAGATGCACTGGAAAATCTGTTACAAATCCTTATGACAGAATTTCCTAGTTAAGAAAGTAAGAATGTTAAGAAAAGTAGTTTTAAAATGTTAACACTAAGGGCCCGGCGGCGTGGCCTCGCAGCTAAAGTCCTCACCTAGGATGCCCTGGAATCCCATATGTGTGCGGGTTCTAATCCCGGCAGCTACAATTCCCATCCAGCTTCCTGCTTGTGGCCTGGGAAAGCAGTCGAGGACGGCCCAAATCTTTGAGACCATGCACCTGTGTGGGATACCCAGAAGAAGTTCCTGGATCCTGGCTTCAGATCGGCATAGCATCGGCCGTTGCAGTCACTTTTAGAGTGCATCATTGGATGGAAGATCTTTCTCACTCTCTCGCCTCCTCTCTGTATATCTGACTTTCCAATAAAGAAATAAATCTTTAAAAAAAAAATGTTAACACTAAGATACTCACTTTTGCCCATCACAAGTGTTTTCTTTCTTTAGGTCTTCGAGGTTTCTTTCCACGACATAAGCTGCCCATTTGAAGTAATGGAAAGAAAAAATTAAAAGAAATGTAATAAAAGGAGGAAAAATATATGAGAGAAGGAAAACGGTGACCATACCGTCTTCTTAAAACCACACATATTTGAAATATATTCACCACATGGAAGTTAAAAGCTTTTAAAAACATTTTAGGTACACCTGGAGATGGCATCATCCTGTTGCCATGCTCCCAGGGCACCAGTTGAGGGGGCGAGGGGGCTGAGGCTGCAGGCTTGGGTTGGGGGAAGGCTAAGGGCATAACACCAGTGGTCATTGGGGAACCGGGAGCTCATCACTAGGCAGGTGGAGAGAACCTGGGGATTTCCTTATGTGTCTGGTCCTGGGTGAGGTGAGGCGAGCCGAAGGGAAAGCCCCAGGTCAGCACACTGCTCTGGTGAGCTGGTGGACAAGGCCTGGAACCTGCAATGGGGCTAGATCTTGGGTGTGTATAGGGGTAAGACACCAGGCCAGCACATATGGGCCTACAGAATTACATTTAAAAAAAAAAAAAGCAATAGTTTGGAATTAAACATTAAATATGTCCACATAAAATGTTGACCTGAGGGCAGGCAATTGGCACACAGCTTCAGTTGCTGCTTGGAATGCACACATTTCCTTCAGACTCCCCGGGTTTGACATTCATTCTGATCCTGCTTTCTGCTGATATGCACTTCTGGGAATCACACACTCAGTAAAGCAGGCTAGACTGCTGCACCTGCTGGGAAATGTCAAGACTGCAAGCAGACTATCTCAAACTGGTCACAGCAACCACTGGCCCATGCAAGACCTGCGGCTGGGAACAGGCCTGATAGGGGACAACTGGAGAGAATTAGAACTTAGAGGTGGGGTTGGCCAAGCTGAGCCAGGCTGTAGCATCTGATGGCAAATGCCAAGTCCTGAGACAGACCATCTCAGACTAGGCCGCAGCACCCATTGGCACATGCAAGACCTGGGGCTGGGAGTAGGCCTGGCTGGAGAACTTCAAGGACTCCCTTGTTGGCTACTGCTTCCACTGGTGAGTGTGACAGCTCGGACTGTGGGTGTGCCAGGTTGGGCTAGGCTGCTTCACCTTCAAGTGTGCATGAGACCCAGAATGGGCATGGGCTAACCAGGGTAGGCTGCAGCACCAGCTAGCATATAAAAGGCTGGGTGCAAGTGCTTCAAGAACTGGAGATTGGAGCACGCTTGGTAGGGGAACTGTGGGCACGCCTTGGCTAGGCTAGGCTGCATCTACAACCTGTCAGACAACCAGAGCTTGCGGTGGACCAGGCTGAACAAGGTGGCGGCACCTATCAGCACATATGAGGGTCATACTGTGCTGAGCTAAGCCACAGCACGCATGGGTGTGCATGAAAACTGGATGCAATATGAGCTGGGCTACAGCAGACGGTGGCATATGCAAAAACGTGGCTGCAGGGCGGGTCTGGTGCAGGTTACTCAGGATTGCCCCAACTAGACCGTGTGACACACTGCTATGCTTGAGGACCCCGGTCTGTGGCAGGCTGGCTGGGCTGGGCCTTAATACCTGTCAGTTTGCATGAAATATGGAGCTGGGTCAGCACTGATGAAGCAGCTACATCCACCAGCATGTATACTGGCTGGTGCATGCTAGAATCAAGTCTGAGCTCCCCCCGATGAGGTTTCCTGGGGGAGTCCCTGACTAGACGGCTGGACTCAGACCCTGGCCACAGGGAACTACCAAAATCACTCAAGAAACACCTTGGAATACTTCCCCACAATGGGGCCTGCTTGATCATCAGATGATCATCTCCCCCATCACCAAGTACTGATGTAGTTTGACAGCAAGGAGTGGCCCTCTTGCCCTCTTCCCCAGTGGACACAGTAGAAGAAAAAAAAAAAAAAGGAAACATTTGTCTTACCCACTTTCCTCAGTGTCTGAACCTGAACCTCCCCACCCTGATCAGAGGCTCATGTGAGAGTTCATCCCTCAACTATGTAAACATAACAAAATGAATATAAGAAATTAAATAAAAAGGAAAGTAGCTGGGCTGGGTCCCTGCCACCCATGTGGTGACTCAGGATGGAATTCCTGGTTCCTGGTTCCGGCCTGGCCCACGTGGGGACAAGTGGAGAATAAACTAGCAGATGGAAGCACTCTTGCTCGCTTGCACACTCTCTCTCCACCCTTATTTGTCTTCAATGGTTAATTCTACACCAGCATTAAATGTCAGCTGCAAAATTTGAAGAGATACCAAAGGAATGTATTGCTTAGAATTTTAAGCTTTCTAAACCATAAATGCAAATACTGACAATTCAGAAAAAACAGAATCATACTAAAATTTATTTCAGTAAATCATACAATTTTACCCTCATTCCTGAAGGTCCTTATGCTGATCACCCACTCAACATTACCACCACATTAACTCCAAATATCCTTCAGACGCATCCCAGAAATCCTTGGAGTTAACCATAAAATAATCAGTAAAAGACAATCTGACTCAGCACAAAAAAAAAAAAATAAACAAGAAGAAGAAGAAAGAAAGAAAGAAAGAAAGAGAAAGAAAGGAAGAAAAACACCAAAATTGGAATCCAGAATAAAGAGGTCTGTCAGGGACTAAAAGGCAAAAGTTGGACCTAGAGCCAGGATGACACTGTGTTGTAACCCCTAGGCCTTTGGCGATATCTGCTCATGAGCGCTCAACCTCTTCTGTGCCTGCTGCTGAACTTCACAGCCCAGAGCTCCTGAACGCAATGGCGCACACATCAAAACATACATAAATCATGTTCAAATAGTAACAGCTAACTTCAATACCATTTGAGCATCTTACCACTTTTAAAGTACTTAATTCTCACATTAACACATTGAATAGGTACCATTACCCAATCTTTTAGGATGAGAAAACTGAGTCAAGGGCTATTTAAGAAAGCTGTCCACCATCACACAGATGCAGAGCCTGGCACCAGGCAACAAGGTACAGTATCACACTAAAAATTATTAAATAGAAAAATCACAATAAAATACTATAATAAGACTTAGGTGAACACATGATGACCTCTCTCAAGCATATCCAAATTACCAACATCACTGCTGTTGTATTTTGAGATCATTTCTGTAAAATAAGAGAATATCTGGGGGGCCTGATGCAAAAGCTCAGTGGCTAATTCCCCACTTTGCATGTGTCAGGAGTCCATATGGGCACCAGTTTGCATCCTGGTTGCTTCACTTCCAATCCAGCTCCCTGTTTGTGGCTTTAGAAAGTCTTTGGGACCTGCACCCATGTGGGAGACCTGGAACAGGCTCTGGGCTCCGGGCTTTCGATCAGTTCAGCTACAGCCCTTGCAGCCACTTAGGAAGTCATTTTGCATAGAAAAGATGTTTCTCTGTGTCTCTACTACTCTGCCTTTCCCCCCAAAATAAAAATCTTAAAAACAAAGAAAAGAAAAGCATATCTGATTACCAGCAATGGAAAGGCATGACAGCCAGTCCGATAATTAAGATAGATGCTAAACAGGGGCAAAGGGATAAATCCCATTCCAGACAGGACAGTGACCCACACAATAACATTTCTTCACACTAATCAGAATACCACACAACTACAAACTTACAAACCACTTAAAACTGGGATTTTCCACGCAATATTTTAATGCAATTGACTGCAGGTAATCAAAATCACAGAAAAAAATCTATGAAACCATAGACTGACTTACGCCTTGGGGTAAGGGAAGACCATCGCAATCCAATACAACAAAACAGTTCAGAAAGAATACTGTACATTCACGGTCAGCTGATTCTCAGTACAGCTAGCCTAGTTAAATCAACAGAAAAACAATGCTGTTTACACAGTGCTCATCACAACTGAATATCCATATGCCCTCCATCCCCAAAAACTAACCTGCCTATGCACCTCACATTTTATACACACACAAAAAGAAACAGTGCAAGTTGCACCATCAACTTCAGTGTGAAAGCCAATCGTTACAACCCCACTTGTGAGACCCACATCCCACACGCCAGTGCCTGAGTTCAAGTCCCAGCGCCACCCCTAACTCAGCTCCCTGCCTGGCAGAGAAGATGACTATGTAAGTACCTGAATCCCTGCCACCCGCAAAGGAAATCTGGATTGAGTTCCTGCCTTCACCCTGGCTGGGAGGGAACCAGCACATGGAACCTTCTTCTCCTCTCTTTCAAATAAAATAAAAATAAGGGAATAAGTCAACTCAAAAGGAAATGCTTTGTAAATAAACCTAAAACCAAAGAACATCTACATGGAGAAAAAAATATGACTATAGTCATAAATAAGGAAAAGACTTCCTTAATGATACGAAAACTACAATCCATCAAAGGAAAACAGGAATCTACAAACCATTCTTCCACCAGATACTATCAGAAAAATGAAAACACGAATGAAAGACAAGAATAAAGTTTTTGCAAATCATGTCTCTCATTAAGCACTTGTATTTAGTATAACAAACTCTTACAAGTATACAAAGCCAACCCAACAAACACTTCATTCAGGAAGATACACACACAACTAACATGAACATTAAACAATGCAAAGCATCATCAGTAGCCTTTAGGAAAATGCAAATGAGAACTACAAGGAAATACCAGTGCGTACCTAATACAATGCACATAACCAAAACAGTGACAACACATTTGCCAGGACATGGAAAAACCACAAGCCTCCACATTACTGGGCATAATATAAAAACGGTTCAGTCATTTTGAAAAACATTCTGACAGTTTTCTTCTTAATAAATATAAATGTTACACAACACCTAGCAATTCCACTCTGTTAAGAGAAATGAACACATATGTCCACTGGAAGCGTTACACGTAAACAGGCATATTATTCTTCCTAACAGCCAAACACTGCAACTATCCACTCTTCATCAACTAGTAAACAAGCAATAAGGTACACACATATAAGGGAATATTACTCACCAATAAAAACAAATCAAGTGGGGCCCAGCACAGTAGTCAAGCAGTTACATCCCAAACTGGCAAGCTCCAGGATCCCATATGGGCACCATTCAGGCCCTAGCTGCTCCAGCTTCCCATCCAGCTCCCTGCTTGGAGCCTGCGAAAGCAGACAGGAATGGCCCAAAGCCTTGGGACCCTGTACCCAGGTGGGAATCCTGGAAGAAGATCCTGGCTCCTGGCTTCGAACTACCTCAACTCTGGACACTGTGCCCACTTGGGGAGTGAACCAATGGATGTAAGAGCTTCTTCTCTCTAAACTTGCCTTTCCAACAAAAAATGATTTTAACACATTCCCCCACAACAAGTTTCATTTCTATTGGAAAGCCAGATTTACAGAAAGATCTTTCATCCGCAGGTTCACTCCTCAAAAGGCCACAACAACCACAGCTGAGCTGCCAGAAAGCAGGAGCCTCTTCCAGGTCTCCCATGTGGGTGCAGGATCCCAAGGCTTTGGGCCGTCCTTGACTGCTTTCCCAGGCCACAAGCAGGGAGATGGAAGGGAAAGTGGAGCAGCTGGGACACAAACCGGTGCCCATATGGGATCCTGGTGCATGCAAGGTGTGGTTTTGGCCACTAGGCTACCACACCAGGACCAACTGATCCACTTCTAAGAACAAGGCAGCAACTCACCATAAGACTGATACCACCAGACTGCAACAGCTCATATGAGTAGAGAATTCTTTCCTAGTGAGACTTTGAAGAGAGATCCTGTTTCTTTTCCTGGCAGATATCCCAAGCAGATATTGACTTTGGACCATTTCTTTTTCCTTGGTGACCATTTCAAAACCTCCTTTGCTGGCAACAATCTAGATTAAAAAAAAAAAAAAACTAAAAATTATTATGTAAGTAGAAGCAAGCATTATCTGATAAATACATAAATTACTCTGGGCTGGCATTTTAGAGTTCCACAAATAAATGACAACAGTGACATCTGTAATGTTTACAGGCAAACAAAAAATCAGATAATGATTACTGAAGCTTCTTTGTTGATTTTGTTGTTAAGATTGATTTCTTGGACCCAGCACACTGGCCTAGTGGCTAAAATCATCGGCTTGAATGAGCCAGGATACCATATGGTTGTATGTTCATATCCTGGCAGACCTGTTTCCTATCCTACTCCCTGATTGTGGCCTAGGAAAGCAGTTGAGGACGGCCCAAAGCCTTGGGATCTTGCACCCATGTGGGAAAGCTGGAAGAGGTTGGAGGATCCGGACTTCAGATCATGTAGCCCCAGGCATTGCAGTCACTTGGGGAGTGAATCATCAGACAGAACATCTCTCTGTCTCTCCTCCTCTGTGCATATCTGACTTTGTAATATAAATCAAGAATCTTTTAAAAATGATTTATTTACTGTGGGCCCAGAGCGATAGCCTAGTGCCTAAAGTGCTCCACTTGCATACGCCAGGATTCTACACGAGCACTGGTTCATGTCCTGGCTGCTCCACATCCCATCCAGCTCCCCTGCTTGTGGCCTAGGAAAGCAGTCAAAGATGGCTCAAAGCCTTGGGATGCTGCACCCATGTGGGAGACCTGTAAGAAGCTCCTGGCTTCAGATTGGCTCAGTTCTGGCCGTTTTAGCTACTTGGGGAGTCAAACAGCAGACAGAGATCTTTCGTTCTGTCTCTCCTTCACTCTGTTTATCTGATTTTCCAAAAGAATAAATTAATTTTAAAAATGGTCTTAAATAGAAAATTATGGAGGATACCACAACAATATAGCATTATGAGGAGAGGCTAAAAACACCGAATGCTTTCAAGTGCTATCTAAAATCAAACAATACAGAGGCCAAACATTTGCCATTAAATATGAAATGAGAGAGGAAAGTAAAAGTGTCTCCTGGAGTAGATTCAGTGCAGTCATGCACACAGTCAAAGACAATTTGTAATAGACACAACTGGGCCTGCAGGATAGCGTAATGGTTAAGGTCCTCACCTTGAACCAACCTGGATCACATATAAGCGCTGGTTCTAATCCCGGCAGCACCACTTTCCATCCAGCTCCCTGCTTGTGGCCTAGGAAAGCAGTCGAGGATGGCCCAAAGCCTTGGGATCCTGCACCCGCATGGCAGACCCAGAAAGAGGCTCCTGGCTCCTGGCTTAGGATCAGCGCAGCACCGGCCACTGGGATCACTTGAGCAGTGAATCATCGGATGCAAGATCTTCTCTGTCTCTCCTCCTCTCTGTACATCTGCCTTTGCAAGAAAATAAATAAATCTTTTAAAAAAATAGATAAAACGTACAGGAAGATTAACAAGAAAGCGTGAATATAAGTATGTATTTTAAAAGTACAGAGAGAAAAGGAGAGACAGAAAACAGAAGATGACTTCTCTTCACTCCTGGCTCATTCACTGTCCAAATGAACCATGAGTTTTTTCTGGGTTACCCACACAGGTGCCAGGGATCCAGGATCCCCAGCTGGCAGCCTGAAAGGAAGTGAGGCAGCTGGGACTCAAACTGGCACTCTATGAATGCTGGTGGTGTGAGCCATGGTTTCACCCACTGCACCACAGCAGCACTTCCATGCTGCACGAGTTCTAACCACCACACAAACCAAAGGACATGCTTAGCTACAACCATGCACATCTAAAGTAATCTCAGAGCAGTGCAGTTCTCAGTAACAAATATCTCAAAACTATCCAACTTCAACACAGTGAATGACATTTCTGTGAGAAATCATGCTGTTTCCAAACATTTGTGGAATGTGGAATAATGTGGGAAAACTCTGCTTGGTTTAATAATTCACATTTCCATGAACTTACTGCAGACTTCTCATACACACTGACTTTAGTTTTTGTTTCAAGAAAATTGTAGTTATTTTTCAATTCATTTTATTCATGAGCTTTTAAAAAAGATTTATTTATTTTTGGGAAAGGCAGATGTACAGAGAGGAGGAGAGGCAGCGAGGAAGATGTTTCATTTCATGATTTACTCCCCAAGCAGCTGCAATGGCCAGAGTTGTACCAATCCAGAGCCAGGGGCCTGGGGCCTCTTCTGGGTCTCCCACGCGGGTGCAGGGTCCCAAAGCTTTGGGTCATCCTCAACTGCTTTACCAGGCCACAAGCAAGGAGCTGGTTGGTAAGCAGGGCCGTGAGGATTAGAACCAGCGCCCATATGGGATCCCAGTAGGTTGTAGGTGAGCACCTTAACCACTACACCCTAAATTCAACCAATCAATCTCAACAAAAAGCTTCTGCCCTTCCCTTCAAAGACATGCAAATAAAGGAATAAACTCAATCACAAATTCATTGCCCTTTCTTCATACATACCTTAGAGCTGTGTCCAGATGCTGCCTGTTTCTGTGTGTATTCTGAAATGCTCTTTACACAGGCCTGGAAGGAAGGCAAGACAAGGAATTGAGCCACTAGACTACCACAGTGGGCCCATGGTTTACTTCTTAAAAAACTTTTCAGAAATGTGGAGGGGGCTTATCTTCGCCATTTGAGGGTTCATACTGCAAACGGCCCTACAATCTTCCAGGTCACAAGCAGGGAGCCATATGGGAAGCGAGGCCATCGGGATTACAACCGGCACCCATACGGGATCCTTGTATGTGCAACAGGAGGATTTAGCTACTAGGCAACTGTGCCCGGTCCCAAATTTTGTTTCTGAAGTATGAAACTATTCATTGTCTGCCTTTGTGCTAATCCTCCTGAAATAGTGATCAACAGAATGCACTGACTCATTATTTTACCTTGTTTCTTATAAATTATCAGACATTAATGAAAATCCAGACTCTTCTTGGATCCATGAATGCAGACTAACCTTGGAAAATGTATCCACGTTCAGTTTATTTTTCATCCCTTGGTCCAATGTACAGATGTCTAAATCAATTGGCGTCAGTTACTTTTAGCATCATTGTAAATGTAAAACCTAACCTAAGTGTCCATGTACTAAGACTCTGTGTTTGGAACATGTGGTTTCTGAGCAGGCATTTGTTTTAACAACTGAGATGCTGCTTCACCTGCATCCCAGATGGAGAGCCTGGCTGAGGTCATGGATCCTCACCATCCTGCTGATGCAGACCCTGGGAGCCAGCAAGGGATGGCACAAGGAGTAGAATTAGTGTCACTCACATGTGAGAGATTGGATTTGGCTCCTGGCTTTAGCCTGGCCCAGCCTTGGCCACTGCAGGCAGTTGGGCTAACTGAAGGGAGCTCTTGAGCTCTCTCACTGGAGGGCATCTGACTAAGAGGCTCCTGTGCAGACAGCAATGCGAATAGTTACACATACACCAAGTTAGTTTCTCAAGAGCTATTGCAGTTAGGCAGGGGAAAGAATGCCTCACCTTGTTATAATCCTATCATGATGAGGGTCACATCAAAGAAAGCAAAAACAAGAGTTGTCCAGGCATGCCACCCATCCCCCAACCCAGAGATGGATGCAGAGAGAGTTGCCTCCTGAGTGGCCATGGGAGGACCAGGGCCATTGTGAAAAGTTCAGATGACAACCCTTGTCCTGACCCCAGGACCACAACAGGGCGGTGAGTATTGGGAACTTTTACTGCCAGGTGGCCTCAGACAGCCTGCCCCAACCACCAGCAGGAAACAAAACTACAGCTGCACATGACACACTTCAGAGCCCATTATGCTGAGACCGGCACTTAATAAAGCCTACAGGACTCCACTTCCTCACCAGTGCTCCCAGACTGGCATCATGCAGAGCCCTGAGCTCTGGAGGTTTGGACTCATTTTGCCATGTGTCACTGCTGGCCTCTGGTAGGTTAAATCAACAACCCTGGGACTTTGCAGGGACCTCTGACTAGGGGACCCAGCCTGTGACCCGCTCAGGCGGTTAGAGGCCTGCTTTGTCACTCTCTTCCAACCTTAGGTGAACAGCAACAGGTCACAGGACTGCGTCTTTAGGTTCATGTTGGTCTAATAAGGCAGAACCTAATGCCTTCCATTTCAAGGTAAGTGACAGCAAACGTAACAGACACTTTTTATCTGGTGAGACAGACCTGTGCAAGTACCATCACTTGCCTCTTGCCGGCCTTTGCACCCTCAGGATCACAAATGACCTGGTGACTATGAGACTAAGAATGAACACCTAGGACTGCCAGGGTAGTTGGGGGCTTTCTCATCATACTGACTACAACTCCAGAGAGCCAGCAGGAGTCACAGGACTATTCCAGCCAGTACTAGGTCAATAAAATGCAGCAACGAACAGCTCCTAACAGTCCCTGGCCCCAGAGCACAGCAGAGTTCTCCACATGAGCAGTCTTCTACCTAAGCCAGCAGCAGCAGCAGCTGACAGGTGCAGCCCAGGCAGTCAGCCCTGCAGCAACACACAGGTCTAGTCCTATCTCCAGGTTTCACCTGTCTTGGTGACCAGAAGGCCCCAGACATGACCTAGCATTGTAGCATTCATGCTCAAAGGACACGCACAGGCTCAGGAAGAGGCTTGGAGGAAGGCATGGCCCCGTTTAAGTCATACCTCCAGTACACACTGAACAACACATTTACAGCAGACAGCAGATTTACCTAAATCTGAGTTTGAGAAGTACCACCCATCAACAGCAGACCTGTGGCAAATCATGGCTTAGGTGCTTCCTGTCTACTGCTGAAAAAACAGAAGTGTCCAGAGGCTGAGAGAAAACAGACTACCTAGAATTGCTAGGACACACAGAAATGGAGCCAGAGCAGTGCAGTCCACCCTTCAGTGTACAACACTAGGTGTCAACAAGCATCGAGAACTTTCAGGGAACCTTTCCCAAATAGCAAAACGCATGCCACAAAAATCAATCATCCTGATATTCCCAAATTCTTGGATGATGATTTCAAAATAGCTATTTCAATGAAGTTCAACAAAAATCAAGAGAACATCTCATTTGGGCACCAGTTCACATCCCAGCTGCTCCACTTCTCAGCCAGTCCCGATTAATGATCTAGGCAAGCAGCAGAGGATGGCTCAAGTCCTTGAGCTCCTGTGCACATGTGGGAGACCAGGAAAAAGCTCCTGGCTCCCAACCATGGCCATTTGCAAAGAGAACCAGTGGAAGGAAGATCCTCTCTCTGTCTCTCCCTCTCTCTGCAAGTTTGTCAAATAAAACACATCAATTGTTTCATAATAATAACAACAACAACATTAAAGCATCCCAAAGTGGGGCCTGTCACTGCAGCACAGCATTAACTTAAGCTGCCACCTACAACGCCAGCATTCCTTGTAAAGTCCTGCTTCAAGCCCCACTGTCTCACTTCTGATTCCACTTTCTGCTAACACATCCTGGGGAGCCAGAGAAGACAGTCCAGGCGCATGAGTTCCTGCCACCAATGTTGAAGACCAGAAAGGAGTTCCTGGCCCCTGACCTCAGCCTGGCCAAGCCCTGGACGTTAGAAGCCACTGAGGGAGTAAAACAGTCAATGGAAGATAGCATCCTTTCTCTGTCTCACTTCATTGTTCTCCCTTATAAATAAAAATAAAATAATTCTCAAAACATTTTTTTAAATATAGGTAGGGAACAGTATATAGAAAATATTAAAACTTTTTACCTCTTTATGTTTTCTGTTTGTTTCCTTCTCTATGATTAGTTGTTTAATATAGTCAATACAGTTTTTTTAAGCCTCAAACGAACTACAAAATAAAACTTACACACAGATTTAGCAAGGAAATCAAAGGACACCACTAGAGAGAATCACTAAACCACAAATGAAAACTGAGGGAAATGGATGGACAATAAAAACACACAGGTCTTAAAACGGCAGCAGTAAGACATAACCAATCAATAATCATCTTAAATGTCAACAGACTCAATTCTGCAATTAAAGGCACAGACAGAGGGGTGTCAATGTTGTGGTGGCAGCAAGTGAAGCTGCCACCTGGGATAGGGTGCAGGCTTATGTCTTGGCTGCACCACTTCCGACCCAGCTCCCTGTGCATGTACCTGGGAAAGCAGTGGAAAGGGCCTCAGGCTTTGGGTCCCTGCAGTCAAGTAGGAGACCCAGACAGGGTTCCAGGCTCCTTGTTTCAGCCTGACCCATCTGCAGATGTTGTAGACATTCAGGGAGTGAGCTGTGCTCACATGCGCTCTTTCATTGTCTTTTTCTCTCTGTCTTTCAAAGAAATCTCGAACACAAAAACTACTGAGAGAAAACACAGGAGAAATTACTCAGGACAATGACATGAGCAGTGATTTTTCTAGATCAGACTGAAAAAGTATACTCCTTGATCCTTTTCCACAGTAAAAGAAGGAAAACAACCTAGCAAACAAACAACATACAGGATGGGAGAAAACACACACTACACCTGACAGGGGACTGGTAAGCAGAAACTGAAATAGCTACCCAGCCAAAACACCATCAATAACCCAATCAAAACAGACAGGAGATCTACAGGTAAGCCACCATCAATATGGTATACCATATGAGTTCACTTTTGGTCCAACTTCCTGCTAATACATCTAGGAGGCTAGTGGGAAATGACCCCAACTATGGGAGCCCCTGCTACACATGGGGGGATGAGGATGCAGTTCTTGACCCCTGACTTTAGTGTAGACATGGATGCTGTAGCTATTTTAAGCATGGACCAGCAGTTGGAAGAGATAGACACTCCCTGGACCCCCTCCCCTCCCCTCCTTTTAAGAAAGATTTATCTAGCTAGCTCGCTGAAAGAGCTACAGGAGTGGGGGAGGTAGACACAGTTCAATCTTGCAACTGCTGGTGCATTCCACAAATGACCCCAAGGGCCAGGTCTGGACCAGGCCTAAGCCAAAAGAGTCTGGGTCTCCCGTGTGAGTACAACAACCTAAAGAATGGGGCCATGCTCTCCTGCTTCCCCAGGCTATCAGCACAGAGCTGCATCCAAAGTGGAGCTGCCAGGATACAAACCACACCCATAAGGGATGCAAGCTGTTCTGGGCAACAGCATCACTTACTGCCTCCTCTACTCTGTCTTACAAAAACTGATGGAGAAGATATAGAGAAAAGGGAATCCTTGCACACTGTTCGTGAGATGATACATAAAACAGTACAGAGCTGCCTCAACAACTGGAAACTAGAATCACCATACAATCTAGCAATTCCACTAACTGGGAAAATTCCAAAGGGAAATGAAATTCATCCGTCGAGCTGTCTGCACTCCACAAGAGCCAAGACACAGAAACAATCTAAGGATCCCTGTACTGATGAAAGTCTAAAGAAAATGGGTGTGTCAACATGGAAATGTAACTCAGTCATAAAAGGATGAGATGCTGTCATTTACAACACCTTGACTGAACCCTAGGTGACAACACCAAGTGAAGCACGGTAACACAAATATCACATGATCTCTCCCACGTGTTGACTTAAAAACACAGAATGCTCACAAAACCTACAAATCTACTTGCGCTTACCAAAAGCTGGGTGGCAAGTGGGGAGGGAAGGATGGGCAAAGCTTGGTTCATAGATGCTGGATTGTAGCTAGGTGGCAGGAGGTTTTGGGTTCCACCACACAATAAGGTGACTATAAAATCCTTCTCTCTCACTTGCTCTGTCTCCCTGTAACTCTCCCTTCTACACAAAAATAAATAAATCTTTACTATTTCTTTGTAAAACTTTTCTAAAACAATTCAGAAGACTCCCCCGCCTTCATTTTACCACACATTTTTCCCATAGGAAACTGAATGCTAAAGGACTCACTCTGCTTAGCGGTTTCTACTTGGTGACAATGACCAAATACACAGCATGGAAATGAGAGGATACCGCCATCTTACCTTACACACAAACTCTTCCATTCTTTCCACAGCATGATGGGCTTTCAGGAGAGGGGACATGCCCATAAACCCCTCATCTTCATGGGAAACTTCTTCACTGCATTTCAGAGCTCTGTAAGGAAGCCAGTGAAACGGTGACAGAATGAGAATCAAACAATACAATAAACATTTTTTCCCCTTCTGCAGATCATAATTAAACTTCTTTTAAGATTTATTGTTACCGAAAAATCAGATATCGAGAAAGAAGACAAACAAGAAGATTTTCCATCTGCTGCTTCACTCCCTAAGAGGATGCAACAGCTGGTGCTGTGCCAATCTGAAGCCAGGAGCCCAGAGCCTCTTCCAAGTCTCCCACCCAGCTGCAGCATCCCAAAGCTTTGTTTGGGATGTCTTTGACTGCTTTCCCAGGCCATAAGCAGGGAGCTAAAGAGGAAGCAGAACTGCCGGGATATGAACTTGTGCACATATGGGATCCTGGTGCATGCAAGGATCCACATGGGGGCCGATGATCAAGCCCCTTTTCTGTCCAGTACAAGCCCAAGAAGAAGCCGCACCTTCCCCTGCTGGACCCGGCACCCAAGGACAAGCCACCCCCTCCCCAGATGGACCCCAGCCCAAGAACTAGCCGCACCCTCCCCAGCTGGACCCCGCACTCAAGGACAAACCGTGGCCTCTCTAGATGGACCCCGCACTGAAGGAGAAACTGCATCCTCCCCAGCTGGACCCTGCAATCAAGGACAAGCCACCCCCTCCCCAGCTGGACCCCCACCCAAGGACAAACCGCACCCTCTCCAGCTGGACCCTGCACCCAAGGACAAGCCGCACCCTCCCCAGCATGACCCCGCACCCAAGGACAAGCTCCCCCGCTGCCTCCCCTTCCAGGACCCCTGTGCCCTGGGGGTCTTACCTTGTAGATGGCCTCCCCAACTGGACCCTGCACCCAAGGACAAGCTGCACCCTCCCCAGCTGGACCCTGAACCCAAGGACAAGCCACCCCCTCCCCAGATGGACCCCCACCCAAGGACAAGCCGCCACCTGCTCTCCTGGACACACGGGAGGGCCAAGCAGCACCCTCCCCTTCCAGGACCCCTGTGCCCTGGGGGTCTTACCTTGTAGATGTCCCTTTGCCCTCAGAGTTCGCATGGTGCTGGTGAAGCCCAGTCGGTCTGTGAACACTCAGCAAGGCTCAAAGACCAGGCACTCTGGGGCTACACCAACTCCACCTCTTGCACCACAGGCACCAATGTGGGTCCAACATGGTGGCCACCACGAGGCCCTCCTCTGGTCAGGTGCAGGTGGACAGCAGCTGGGTCAAGGGTCAGCTGGAGTCCACGAGCCCTTCACGTCCACTCAAGGGCCAGCAGCGCATCTTCGGGCCGGAAAACTACTCCCCACAGAGAGCCCAGCAGTGCGTCCTCTTCCTCTGCTGCTTCTTTGCTGACTGAGGCTGCAGGCTGCAGCAACTCGCAGGAAGTGACCTTGTATCAGTCCCTGCGCATCAGCACCACGCAGGATTCCTCCGCCGGACGCCCTACCATGGTCGGGACCCTTTTCTTCCTCTTCCCTGACCCACTGTACCTGGCTGTGCTTCCTCTCCGGGCCCAGGGAATTTGCTGGAGGGGACTGGGGCTGCTTGCTGCGCTGGGACCTGCAGACAAAGGGGAGAGATGCATTGACGACCTTATTCAAAACCTTTTTAAATAAAGATTTATTTGGGCCAGGCACGATGGTGCAGTGGTTAAGGTCCTCGCCTTGCACGTCCAGGATCCCATATGGACGTCGGTTCTAATCCCATCAGCCCTGCTTCCTTTTCAGCTCCCTGCCTGTGGCCCAGGAAAGCAGTCGAGGATGGCCCAAAGCTTTGGGACCCTGCACCCGCATGGGAGACCCGCAAGAGGCTCCTGGCTTCGGATTTGCTCAGCTCCAGCAGTTACAGCCTCCTGGGGAGTGAATCATCGGACGGAAGATCTTCCTCTCTGTCTCTCCTCTCTGTATATCTGCCTTTCCAATAAAAATAAAATAAATCTTTTAAAAAAGTAAAAATTAAAAGATTTATTATTTATTCATTTTTGTTGCAAAAGCAGATATATAGGGAAAAGAGGAGACATACAAGATGATCTTCCGTCTGATGGTTCACTCCCCAAGTAATCACAACACCTGGAATTGAGCCCATCTGAAGCCAGGAGCCAGGAGCTCTTCTGGGTCGCCCACGTGGGTGCAGGGTCCCAAGGCTTTGGGCCGTCCTCCACTGCCTCCCCAGGTCACAAGCTGGGAGCTGGATGGGAAACGGGATGGTTAGGATTAGAACTGGCACCCGTATGTGCACGTGCATAAGGGCGCCGGTTCTAATCCTGGCAGCCCCACTTCTCTTCCAGCTCCCTGCTTGTGGATCCTGCACCTGTGTGGCAGACCCGGAAGAGTTCCTGGCTCCTGGATCAGTTCATCTCTGGCCATTGTGGCCACTTGGGCAGTAAACCAGTGGATGGAAGAGCTTTCTCTCTGTGTCTCCTTCTCTATGTAACTCTTTCCAATGATAGTAAAGATGAATTAAAAACCCTCCTATTTTAGCCATGTTGTGGCTATTTTACTAATGAGTGTGAAAGGTTACATGGGGCATGAGGAGGAGTTATCAATACTGATGATTGTATTCTGTAATGCATAGGCCATTTCCCCCTTACGCAACAGACTCCTCAAGACTGAATATGAATCCTGACTTAGTCACTTCTTTTCAGGAGTGTGCAGTATGGAGCCTTATGTTACCTTACGTACAAGGTATGTGGGACTTCAAAGCTAAAGTTCACCATGTTCCACTGCTTGTTATCCTTCACAGTCAATGAAACATTGCTAAGCAGGTCCTGTCACCTTGTAATAATGGGAAATAAAAGTACAGAAAACAGTCTTCCTTGTAAATGTCAATATAAAAATAATTTGTGAAATATTAGTAAGCTGAATTCATACTTTGAAAAAGCATAGCACAACCAAGGGGCATATATTCCAGGAATTCCACCTTGGTTCAATAGTAGAAATTCCATGGAACACAGAAGAGACATTCCACGACAGTCAGGAGAAAGGCAGGGAGAAGGTGCCCAGCATCTCTAGAAATCTTTAAGTTCTGATGAAAGGGGGAGGCGTTTGTTACAACCATGATGGTGCGGCTTAGGTGCCTGAATTCGAGTCCTGGTTCTGCTTGCAATTACAGCTTTTTGCAAATATGTGCTCTGGGAGGCAGTGGGTGGTGGCCAAGTCCTTGAGTCCCAGGAGACACAGACAAGTTCTGAGGCCCTACTCCGCCCAGCCTTGACTGCTGTGGCATTTGGGAATGAACCAACAGATGGAAGATCTCTTTCTATCTGCTTTTCCAATAAAATCCAATTTAAAAACTTTCTATTTTTTTTTTTTATTGGAAAGGCAGATATGCAGAGAGGAGAGACAGAGAGGAAGATCTTCTGTCCGGTGATTCACTCCCCAGGAGGCTGCAACTGCTGGAGCTGAGCCAATTTTTTTTTTTTATGCAGAAACAAACACCGTTATCAGCTGTATTAATATCTTCTAAAGAATTGACCCTCCAACTTACTGTAACAACAGTTCACAGAGGGTTTCCATTTTAAACCTGACCTCTGTATCCAAGGCCAGAAACGCTTCATCATACAAATGCATTCTTTTCCTCCACCTCAGTACTGATAGGAACACACTGACTCAGAGAAGCTAGGAGAAGATCAAGGCCCAAGGCAGGCTGTTTCTGGAAAGCGCTCACATGGCTCTCATGTTAGTCTCCCCAGCATCAGTTGTACCTCCCCACGCCCTTTGCTTTCGCCGAGAACTGGTGCTGAAAAGACCCCAGTCCTGCAGCACTGTAGGAGGCAGAACCATGTCAAATACCTTGTGAGAAGCCACAGGCCCTGGATGACCAGGGAATGTACGGAGACACAGGGCAGTGAGCAGGCTCACAAGGAACATTTTGATCGTGCCATGCATTTGTGGACATCCGGTTTTACGACATGCTAAATATAGCTGAGAGCAAAAATACATATGGTTAATGAAGCTTACAAAGCCCTACAGCAGCCAGAAATAAAGATCAAAATTCACTAATCCGCAGGCCACACGTAAGCAGAGTTTTTTTGTCATTGTGTAAGTGGACTAATAGTAACAGTACCAGGCCAGGCCCAGGAAGGAATCACAATGATTAACCATGAGGCAGCGTAATGGAATGTAGCAGATAGTCAAGAAATGTCAACCCAAGTGATCACAAACTCCACAGTTGCCACGAAAGCAGCTTGCTTAATTCTATAACATATGGTTTACCTTCTCTTTCTCATCTGAGTAAGAATGGTGCTATTGCTTGCTTAAAACAGTGCATACTGGTGAGTACTATGTTCCAGAAGGATAAGAGCTAGCATACTTTCAATCAGAAAAATGTGTGGAGATATGAAACAGTTCACGAGGATAAAATAGGAAAAGCTAGAAGAAAGCAGAAGAAACATCTTTTCTATTAGAAAGACCATCTCATGTGGATCCCACTAGAATCAAAGATTGACTTCAATCAAAGATTGAATCCAATGATTCACTCCCCAAGTGAGCGCAATTGCCCATGTTATGCCGATCTGTAGCCAGGATCCAGGAACTTCTTCTAGGTATCCCACAATGGTGCAGGGTCCCAAAGCTTTGGGCCGTCCTCGACTGCATTCCCAGGCCACAAGCAGGGAGCTGGATGGGACGTGGAGCTGCCGAGATTAGAACTGGCACCCATATGGGATCCCAGCGTGTTCAATGCGAGGCCTTTAGCCGCTAGGCCATCGTGCTAGGCCCTTTCCTTTTTTTTTTTTTTAACAAAATAAAATTCTATTTTGAGTGGCTCATTTCGTTCAAACACAGAGTGTTGGAGAGTCTGTCTGCTGATTCAATCCGTAAATGGCTACAAATCGTTAGGGCAAGGCCATCCTCAAGCCAGGGTGATGAAACCCTAGGTTCAGTCTCCAACATGAATAGTAGAGGGCCCACGAAACTGGGCTCTTATCTATTGCCTTCCCAGGGATATTAGCACTGAGCTGGATTGGAAACAGTGCTGCCATGGTAGTACCCTGTGGATGCCAGTCTGCTTGGCCAGCTCTGCCTCAGTGTCTGTGCCCCAACACCAACTTCAGGGCCTGGTGCAATAGCTGAACAGGGTAATCCTCCCATTTAGGTTCCTGTTCTGGCTACTCCACTTCCCATCCAGCTCCCTGGTTGTGGCCTGGGAAAGCAGTCGAAGATGGTCCAAAGCCTTGGGACTCTGCACCTACCTTGGAGACCTGCAAGAAACTCGTGGCTCCTGGCTTCAGATTGTCAGCTCCAGTTGTTGTGGGCATTTGGGGAGTGAGCCACTCTGTGTAATATTTTCTGTCTCTCCTCTTTAAATCTGTCTTTCCAATAGAAAGAAGTAAGTCTTAAGGAGTATATAAATTCAAACTTTAATTTCTGATTCTATTTCCCATGAATCTTCCTATGTATCCTCGAGTAGTGCTCTGTGTTGAGCTTGTCATTTTTTTTCTTGCTTCTTAAGATGGAATGTACTGGAGGATTTCTGTTACTCTGCAATCTTATATGGCTTATATCAGTTTTATTTGTGCTTGTAAGTCAGGTTAGTGGTTGTGGCAAGCATTATCTCATAGGGTGAGCAATAGCTCAGTAACTAAGGGGGAAGAATTTAGACTAGTATTACTAAAATTTGTGTCTACCTTAGAGTGATAATTGTTTTAATATGTATTTTATTTTTGGAAAATCAGATATACAGCAGCAGTGACAGAGAGAAAGATCTTCCATCCACTGGTGCACTCCCCAAGCACCTGCAATGGTCAGAGTTTCTCTGATGCAAAGCCAGAAGCCCGGAGATTCTTCTAGTTCTTCCACGCAGGTACAGGGTCCCACAACTTTGGACTGTCCTCGACTGTTTTCGCAGACCACAAGGAGGGAGCTGAATAGATGTGGGGTGGCCAGGAGTAGAACTTGTTTCTGTATGGGATTCCGGCACAGGCAGTGTGAGGATTTTAGCATCTAGGCTACCGCTCTGGGACCGGAAATCATTTAAAATTATGCTTTTAAACGATGTGTTAATTTTTGTAAATATTTATTCATTTGTTTATTTGAAAGGCAGTGTTTTCAAAGAGTGAGGGAAAGATAGATATTGCTTCTGCTGGTTCACTCTCCAAATGGTTGCAGTGGCAAGAGTGGTTCAGGCCAAAGCAAGGAGCCAGGAGTTTCATTGATTTCCCATGCCGGAGGGCATCATCCACGGTTTTCCCTGGAGCATAATCAGGGTGTTAGCCCCTAGCAGTACACTTTTTTAAGAGGTATTTATTTTTACTACAAAGTCACATATGCAGAGGAGGAGAGATAGAGAGATCTTCTGTCCAATGACTGACTCGCCAAGTGATCACAAAGGCTGGAGCTGAGCCAATCAGAAACCAGGAGCCAGGAAATTCTTCCAGGTACCCCATGTGGGTGAAGGATCCCAAGGCTTTGGGCCATCCTTGACTGCTTTCCCAGGCCACAGGCAGGGAGCTGGATAGGAACCAGGTCTGACGGGATAACAACCATTGCCCATATGCTATCCAGGCATGTTCAAGTGTAGGACTTTAGCCATTAGGCCACTGCGCCCGGACCCTAATGATACATTTTTAAGTTTAAGAGAATATTCAGGAGGATTGAAGAGAGGGACCTCTCATCCATTGGTTACTCACCCAGTGCCCGCAAGCTGGGAGCCCAGAATCCAGTCCAGGTCTCCCGAGTAGGTGACAGGAGCCTACATAGGAAGCCACTGCTGCTGCCTCCCATTAGCAGGAAGCCAGCGTTGGGAGCTTGAGCCAGGGCTTTAACCGTGTACTGCACCGCAAAGTGGATGTCCTCTCTGATAAACACTACATCAGATGCCCACTCCGTAACAGATTTTAAAATTAGTGTAAGGTCAGAATCTTCATTAGAAACTGAGAAATGCGGTCTTAGGTTAAAATGTGGTTCTGAACTTTTCCCCATCATTTGGATGGTGATGTCAGCAATGAAGTATTGTGTCTGCATTTTCCCACTGCAGTTGGTGAAAATCTGTGATACTAAGGAGCAGATGAAGGGGAAGTAGAAGGGCAGGTGTAAGTCTTCCTTTAGAAATCCATAAAAAATATTTAAGAATTCAATGTTGACATTTTAGTTAATCAACTTTTCTTCCTAGATTTTGCTGTGAGATGTTACGGTTCTGAATGTGTTTGATTTAACTTACATAGAGTGAATATAATACATAAAATTAATTTAAAAAAATTTATTTTCTTTTTATTTGAAAATCAGAGAAGGAAATCTTGCCTTTGCTGGTTCACTCCCCAAATGCTGCAGCAGTTGAGGCTCAGCTGATCAGAAGCTAGGAGCCAGAAACTTCAAGGTTTCCCCCATGGGTGCAGGGGTCCAAGGCCTTGGGTTGCTTCCCCAGTGTATAAGCAGGGAGCTGGATTTGAAGTGGAGCAGCTAGAACTCAAGTGGGCATCTATGGCAGATGCTGGCACTGCAGTGGGAGGCTTAGCTTAACATGCCACAGTGCTGGACCCTCTTTTGTTTTTCAAATTTTCTACTGAAGTTTGCTGATCTCAGTAATATAAGAGGAAAATCTGCAAACTCTGACCTTTTCGCAGTTTCCTTCTTAACAGATGAGCATTAGGTATAATCTGTTGGTAATTTAGATTACATTCTTGGACCATACTTTTTAAGACTGCCTGATCAGACCAATTTTACAGCTGTTTATAACATTGACATTCAAACTGTTTCAGTCCATCTGCAGAAACCTGGTTCCTTTTGTTAAAAAGAGAAGACTACTGAAGAAATATCTCTCATTTAGATACATAGGGGACCAAAAAATTGCACTGGCTCAAAGTTAAATCTCTTTGAGGGTTTTTTGGAGTATTTTGTTGTTAGACATTGTTTATGTATTTGAGAGAGTTTCAGAGCAAAGAGGGAGAGGGGTATTTCTCAGTGCTCAGTTACTTTTCACATAGCTACAATGGCTAGAGCCGGGCCATACTGAAGCCAGCAGCCAGGAGCTCCCATCTGTATGTCCCCGTGGGTGGCAGGGCCCACGCACTCAGCCATCCTTCATTGCTCTTTCAGGCGTATTAGCAAGGAGCTGGATTGGAAGTTGAGCAGCTGGGATTTCAACAGGTGTCCATTTGGAATGCCAGTGTCACTTGTAGTTGGCTTAACCTGCTTCACCGCAGTGCTGGCCCTTGTGGGTTCTTCTGCATGTTTTGAGAGTACCCATGGACATGGTTTTTTTTTTTTCCTTCTGAGAACATTTCCAACACAGATAAAAGGCAGGTCAACGTTCAGTTAGCTTGGTTTGTACTGTAAAGGAATTGGTTTCCTAAATGTAGTTGTGTAGTGGGCCTGCATCAGGTGAAGGACCGTCCACAACTGCGTTCCCAGGCCACAAGCAGGGAGCTGGATGGGAAGTGCAGCTTTCGGGATTAGAACCAGCACCAATATGGGATCCTGACAAGTTCAAGGCAAGATCTTTACCTACGAGGCCTCTGTGCCAGGCCCCAATTAGATATTATGTTATACCATTTTGCTGCAGTATAACCCATACACGGTGTTATGTATATGCTATGTATTTAATGTTGTAATTCAATTGTATTTTATTGTTGTTGATGTTTACAAAGTTGAGGACACATGCCCCTGAGGACGACTGATTAGGAAGGATCCAGGAATGGGGCAAAGTGAGTGAGACAATTCCAAAAATTTGTTTTCTTGGTGTAAGAGGAACAAGGGAGGAGAGAATGGAAGAGGGCCTCTCCCAGCAGTCTAACTGTATTAGTCCCTGGGGATGTGGAAGGGCCACTCAGCTCCATCCTTGCTCCCCAATGTGACGCATGTTCTGAGGATGCCGCCCAGGGGGTTCCAGTAGTACTGAGGTGTTGTTGATTTGGTTGTTCCAAGGTTGAGTAAATCCTTCCAAGATCTTGATTGACATAGTTCACCTTAGGGTCTCCACTGCAGGTACTTGGCTGGAAAAGTTGCCCTGATCTCTTCAGATCTTAATGTAGTTGTTTAGCAATGGAAAATCTTGGAAAATTAAAGATTATGCTCTTTTATTCTTTAGTTTTTGCTGAATATTTTTACACTGTCCTGTTTCTCTTGATAATTGATTTAGATAACAGTGATACTAAAAAGTTTGCCAGTTGAAGCAGAAACTGCCGTGTCTGTGAATTTTGCATTGATCAACCTAATTTAGATAGTTTATTGTTGAAATTTCTTGGAGACTGTGATTTAATGATTGCTAGATGGAAACTTGAAGCATCATTAAATCACAGTCTCCAAGGGGTTGTTGTTTGGGAGAGACATTGTGGAAAGCTAGACCTGCCACAGAGAATGTTTGGGTATTTTTCAGATTTGTTTTATTGGAAAGGCAGATATACAGAGAGGAGGAAAGACAGAGAGGAAGATCTTGTCGTCTGCTGATTCACACGCCAAGTAGCCACACGGCTGGAGCTGAACCAGTCCGAAGCCAAGAGCCACGAGCTGCTTCCAGGTCTCCCACATGGGTGCAGGGACAACCCAAGGCTTTGGGCTGTCCTTGACTGCTTTCCCAGGCCAGAAGCAGGGAGCTGGATGGGATGCAGGGCTGCCAGGATTAAAACCGGTGCCCATATAGGAATCCAGCACATTCAGGGCAAAAATTTTAGCCTTTAGCTACTAGGCTACCACACCAGGCCCCAGGCTCTTTATTTTCTCTGAGGTTTTTCAAAGTTTGCATCAGCAAGCTCAGGCCTTCATTTATTTGGGAAGTAGGGATGAAATAATTCAGCGGGAAAAAAGTCTTTATCCTTGTCCCAAAGAAAGCAAGTGGGAGGCAGAAGGTTTGCTTTTGTGGCTTTGGTGGTGTGTCAGGGGCCTGGGTGGTGGGGAGAGCAAGAATACTGTGAGGAGCTAGCATTATGATGCAGCACATTAAGCTGTTAGCTGTGCTTCCAACTTCCAATATCAAGATTGGATCAGACCCTGGCTGCTCCACTTCCAGTCCAGCTCCCTGATAGTGTGTCTAAGAAAACAGTGCAAGAGGACTCGAGATCTTGGTCCCCCTGTCACCCACGTCGGGGCATAGAGTTCCTGGCTCCTGGCTCCTGGCATCAGCCTGGTCCAGCCCTGCCCTCTGGAAGTTCAACAGTGGATGGATGATCTCTGTTGCCACCTCTCTCTCTCTCTCACTCACTCCCTCTGTAAATTTTTTAAAAAATAAGTTTTTAAAAAATAAAGGGGAGAGGGTCTATAGTGATGTCATCATGAATGTGTTTGATTTCACTTTTAAAAATTGATCAAAAAAGAAGAGAGTTCCAAACTGTACGAATATCTTAAATCAAGGCAAAGCAATACATTGGTACAGACTTTGTACTTAAAACAATAAATAAAAATAGAGAAGGCCCTGTGCAGTAGTCTAGTAGCTAAAGCCCTCACCTTGCAAGCACCAGGATCCCATATGGGTGCCTATACTAATCGCGGTAACCCCAATTCCCATCCAGCTCCCTGCCTGTCCTGCCCCTGCAGTCGAGGATGGCCCAAGGCCTTGGGACCCTGCACCATTGTGGGATACCTAGAAGAAGTTCCTGGATCCTGGCTACAGATCGGCATAACATGGGCAATTGCGCTCACTTGGGGAGTGAATCATTGGACGGAAGATCATCCTCTCTGCCTCTCCTCCTCTCTCTATATATGACTTTGTAATAAAAATAATAAATCTTAAAAAAAAAAAAGAAAAAGTGGGAAAGTTCATGCAGGTTTTAACATTTACATTTTATGAACTTTATAGACATCCCCTTATATAAATTCAAAATTGTGTGTGCCATAATAAATGTACCAAAATACAAACTTCATAAGGTATCCTCATACATTCGTCAAAATATGGCCCGGGATGGGATGGAAGGTCACCAGGCTGGGATAGTCAGTGTGCAGACCTGGGGTGGAGGGCTCCCTGCTGGGACAGGCAGTGTGAGGGCAGGAGGTTTAGGGCACCTGGGCTGGGATGCTCAGTGAAGAAAAAACCCCTGGGCCTTACAGAAAAATCCCTCTGTCTTTTTTTTTTTTTTTCCCACCTCCCTGGTGCAGCCAAGCACACCTGCAGAGTGGAAACAACTGATCCTGGAACAACTCATGACTCCCACAGTGAGGCAGTCCACGTCTCACCCCTAACCTAAAAGTCCTGAGAGCCTTCATCTCGGGGCCAGGCAGGTGCCCACAGCTGATGTCCAGGCGGGAGTCCGCAACTGGACACCAGGCGGGAGCCCGGGGCCGGACACCAGGCAGGGTCCACAGCACGGACGCCCCACACACCCCAGCACCCCACAGGGCAGACGCACACACGGCCCACTCGGCCCCTTCCCACAGCTTCCTCCAGCGGCCGCAGCCCGCCGCCCACAAGCCCACACCCCCGGCCCCCAACGCCCTCCTCCCTCCACTGCGGGCGCCCAGGGGGCTCCCCGAGCACCACCCGGGACTCCCGCACCAGGGGTCCACCGCCAGAAACACTCACCCAGGCCGCCGCTCCAGCGCTGCCGGGGCTCCTGACCGGGACCACGAGCGCGGGCTCCCGGGCTGCCCGCCTGTCCGCCGGCTCCTGCAGGCCGCGGGCGCCCAGGGACGAGCAGGAGGCGTCCGAATTCTCCCGCCGCCAGCTGCAGGAGGACGCGCGCCACCACGTGCGAGCCGCTGGACTGCCCCCAAACTGACTGTGTGCGGAACACAAACTGCTGGGCACGAGCCGCCCTCGCGCAGCTCCTATTGGCCCTGGGCCAGGCAGGCCCGCCCTCGAGCCGCTCCTATAGGACTAGAGCCAGCCAGGCCCGCCCTCGCTCCGCCCTCATTGAGACTGGGCCAGCCAGTGACTTCAGCCAGATCCGAGGAATCCTGGGGCAGAGCTGCAAGCAGGTGGGCAGATTCATCCCAGCTCCAAACCCACCGCCTTCAGGATGTGCATTTTGCCTGAACCACAAGTTACCACACACCTAGGAACAGTGTCTTCCCTCCATGGAAGTGCAGGCAGTGAGATGGTCACCACTTTGACAAGGGAGGTGTGCACATTGTCCAAGCGTCAGGAACTGAAGGGACCTACACACTGAGTCACCCCCCACATTTACTCTGAGGACCTGCTCCCTTCACCACCTTGCACCTACACCTGCACCCGGACATGCCGCCTTCCATGCCCTGCACCTGTCACCACAGCTGGCTGCTCGCAGGTGCAAATGGGCCTCCATCCATATCATCCAGTTAAGGCTGTGGGGTATGTCTCTGTGAGGTGGCAATATCACAGCATTAGGTAGGCATCAGTCTAAGTGAACAGGCTATGTGAGTAGGAGGGGCCAAGAAAATGGGAAATTTAGAAGGAAAAAAAAATGGCTCTATGCTGGAAGGAGGACTCAAACCTTGAAGCAGTATAAACATTTATATAGCGGAAATCTTGTCATTGGTCAGTGAGCTGACTGGGTGGGGTCCAGCCCTCTCTTGGGGGTTGGGAGAACTTTACACTAATCTTCTCCCCAAGCATCGCATGCCAGATGAATACCGTGTGCAGCTGGAAATTTTATGTTTTATAAATTTTTATATACTAACATACATACATATACACACCTACATACATATACACACAGGAACAACATACAGGAAGTTAAGCTTATAATAGAAGGATGAAGGAGAATGCCATTGTGAAAAATTAGGAACAAATCACAGGAGGGGGGAATGGAAGGGAATGGGGGAGAGTGGTGAGACCCTTCACTTAAAAATAAATATATAAAAAAAATGAATCCTTTTTAAAAATGACATGATAATCCCATGATGGTGCAAGCATGTCTGTGCTGCCTTCACCCACCTCCTGCATGACCTGAGCTCACCACCTGGGACACAGAACCTACCACCTGCACCACCCCTGCTTACGGGTCTCCACCAACTCCAAAGTACAGTCTCACTTCACCTCAGCTGCTCAGGACAGCATCCTCCCTACCTGGGGTCCCAGGCGATGCCTCCTCAGACCCTAGCTTCCTTCCCTGCTCTAGGCAGACCCCACACTTCCATGCTGACCAGATGAAGGCCATGCTTCCTTCACATCCCAAGGAAGTCCTGGACATGCTCCCTCCAGTGACCAAGAACCTGCTCCTCTCTCCCATGCAGACCTACACGCTTTATCTCCCCAAGCTGAACTGTGCTTCCCCAGGACCAAGGATGAATCCCACGCTCCCCCACCACTGCTCCCAGTCCCTGACCAAGATTCCAGCCAACCCTGCATTCCACGCACACATGCCCTCCCCACCACAGGTACCCGTGGAAGAACACCCCTTCCTGCTTCCCCTTCCCAGCCCTACCATGGACTGGCCCCTCCTGGTGGCTTCCTCAGGGGTCTCCACCCACTGCCACACATCTGGGGTTCATCTGGGAACTCTGCAGCCACCACTCCTGCACGGTGACCCACGCTGCTTCTCCACTTGTGTGCCGCGTGAGAAATCTTCGTCTCCACATGGGGAAGATTTCCTCATGCCACAATTGGGGTCTCTTGCTGTCCCCACAGAAGACTTCTCTGGTTTCAGATGCACCCCACCCTGAGAGGCCTGGCCCACACACAGACCCATGCTGCCCCACCCTGCCACCATGCAGACCCATGCCTCTCCAGCCTCTCCACAGCAGCACACCTGTGCCACCCAGCCCACCTCTCCTCTGGTGGCTGCACACTGGCCTCTCCAGAGTCATGACTACCACCATTGGTAAAGTCCCGGGCAGAATGTGGGTGACACACTGGGCCACCACAGCCAAGGCAAGCATGGAAAGTTGATGCCTCATGTTTCTGCCCATGCTCTCGTTGGACCAGCTCCATTTTTGGGGAGA
The DNA here is from genome assembly GCF_017591425.1 of Ochotona curzoniae. Taxonomy (NCBI): domain Eukaryota; kingdom Metazoa; phylum Chordata; class Mammalia; order Lagomorpha; family Ochotonidae; genus Ochotona; species Ochotona curzoniae. The sequence goes on from NW_024465306.1 coordinate 31,491, forward strand.
GGCAGAGCCCTGGAAATAGGTCTCATCAAGCTACGTGATTTTGCCCTAGTCCAACAGGGAGGCCTGTAAATTAGCCTCCTCTAACTTCCACAGTCCCAGGTCAGGGACTAGGGGTAATGGGCCGCTGGCCACAACGGGCTGTTGCGTCCAGGGGGGCTGAGGGGTGCTGGTCCTGTGACCACAGATGGGCAGCTACCTCCAGCCAGGCAGCTGGATGCTCAGCCTGCGTGCAGCCACGTCCAGCAAGGCCGTGGGGATGGGGACCAGGCGCTGCTTGGTCCGTGGCTATGGCTGGGTGGCCTCCTCCAGAGAGCCTGCGCAGCTGCTGGGCCTGTGGCCACAGCTCAGTGGTTGACTCCAGAGAGCCAGTGTTGCAGGGCTGCTGGGCCTGTGGCCAGGGCTGGGTGGCCACCTCCAGTAATGTTGGAGGGGTGGGAGTGCAGTTCGCACAAGAAATACATCTTTCAGGAGTCCAGCCACCTCCCTGCTGGCCTGCACTGAGGCTGGGCCGTCCAGGAGCTCACTGTCTGGGAATCCAGGAGCTGGATCCTAGGCTGGGGCTGCAGTTACGGCGGGTTCCCAAGATGCTGAAGTGGTCTGCAGGGTGCCCTCACCCAGGGGAGGGGACTCAGATACTCAGTGGAGCTCTGATCTGCACACACAGGGGACACTGCCTCCACCTTACCTCCGTGAGGGTCAGGGAGCCCAGGAATGGGATTGGGAGAGCAGCCAAGAGGCACAGGGTCAGTTGCTGCTTGGTGCACCCACCTGGGAGATCCGGAAGAAGTTCCTGGCTCTGGACTGGCTCTGCTCTGGCCTTTGCAGCCACTTGGGGAGTGAACCAGATGAAGGAAGATCTTTCTGTATCTCCTTTCTGGAAATCTGCCTTTGCAATAAAACAAAATATTTTTTAAAAAGTCCCGAGAATTCATTTATTCCCTTGTTTGTATGTTAGAGAAACAAAAAGAGGTCAATATTAGCAGATATACTTGGAATGAATAGTGTCATCTACTGTTTCTTCATTGACAGACAGCGTATTATCATTTTCTCACCCTGATAGTTCACCCTCAACACACTGCTCACCAGTGGGCTCTGCAGGGCCGGGTCTGTTCTGATGGCCACCTGCAGCTCCAGCCCACACAAACTGAATCCCCCACCCCCAGAGCATGCGCACATAGTGCCTTGCCTGCACTTCCAGGCCAAAACAGTTCTTACGGGGGCTCCAGCACTCTCAACCCCACTTCCTCAGCAAGCTGCTGGCCCACAAGGTGCTGTAGTTCCGGTGCTTTCTTAAGGCAAACCTGCAGCACCAGCCCACAGGACCTGAATCTCCTGCCCCACAACATGCCCATGCTGCCATCCCGCCTGGCAATAAAGGACCAAAGGGGCTCTGGCAGGGCCTTCCACGCTCCCAGGTTGTCTACCAGCCTCTCCAGAATCACTAGAGCTCAGCTGGCATTCCACAAGCCTCAGACCACTGCCTCCCATATCCACTGCAGTAGGGCAAGGTGGGCTTCTCAACCAACCCACACCCATCCTGCTCCCACAGCCACCTGTGCCTCCTCCAGAGCCATTCCGGCTTGCCAGTGCCCCTGCATATTGTGCAAGCCCACCACATGCCCCTTTGCTGCCACAGGGCCACACCTCTTAAGGCAGCAGCCACCACATCCCCACCCTTTCTGTCTTTCACTGCAGTGCCAGGCCAGTTTGGCCAACAGGCCCCAGACACAAAGCATGCCAGCCTGGCATCTGGCTTGGTGCTCTAGGCCCAGGCTTGGTTTTCTGCTGTCAGAAACACCTCTAGCTTGGCGTGGACGCTAGCCTACTGCTGCTCCAGGGCAATCGGTCTTGGCCTGTCACCCCAATCACTCAGCTGACTCCTTGGCTGTATGCCTCCCTAGGGCCAGGCCAGTTCTGGTGACCCTACAGTCCCAGCGGGCATGCCCAACCACGCTGTACTCCAGACCCAGGCTCACTTGCCATGGGCCAACCACATCTCCAGCACTCCCACTGTGGCCACTTCAAGAGGCACAGGCCAGCTCTGCCTATGAGCTCTGTCTGACTCTCCAGCCCATCTGCCTAGATGCTCGCAGGCTGCTCCATGGCCAGGGAGGCTCACCAGACACTCCACACCACAGCATAGCACCCTGCTGCCCGACTTGCTTCACAGCCACACAGGCTCCTGCAGCACCTCCTACACAGAAGGCCACATGCCAGCTGATCTAGGACCAGTAAAGCTCAGCTGCCTGGCACCAGGGATCCCAGGTACACCCATTCCATCGGCCTTTACACTGCTCCAGGGCCAGGTGGCTCAGCAAGGGACCTCTCCCTCACATGGCTGATTGCAAACCAGCCTCTCTGGGGACAGTCCCATTCTCCTGCGTCTCTGGGGCCCCAGACAGTATACCCTGAGGTCCTGCTTGCCACTTACTCCAGGGTCAACTTTGACTGGCAAGTGCCAGACATGCCTCTAGCCTGCCAGGTCCACCACCCTGCTGCTGCTCAAGGGACAGTTGAGTTTGGCTATCTACCCAGTTTCCTCAGCAAACCACATGCTGTATGTGCCACCCTAGGGCGGGGACCATTCTGTTGCCAGCACTGAGGCACCAGCCAGCACAAACCTCCAATTCCCCAGCATCTCAGGGCCAGGATAATGGGGCCCTGGGTCCTCAGTGCCACCAGCACTCATGGTGTGGTCACTGCAACAGGCATAGCTCCCTCAGCAGGTGACCCCTATGCCTCTAGCTCACCCACCCAGCTGCCTCATCAGCAGCTCAAGGTCCACATGGTCTCAGCCAGTGCCTCCCATGCTCATGGGCCAGGCCCCACCCAGGAGGGTTCAGCCCACCCCACATACTTCCAGTCAGGACACACCAACACTCTGATTGCTGTTCCAGGACCAGGTAGGCTCAGCTCATGCAGTGCTCCAGAGCAAGTGGGGATCAGCCAGCAATCCTACTCCCTCAGCAGACCACTCAGCTGCCTGCTATTCAGAGCCAGCCCATTCTGCCAGGGACCCTGTGGCCCTGGTTGGCACTGTCACTCAGCTTGGCATTCCAGGACCAAGCTGACACTGGACCTTCTGCGCTGTAACATACTCCCACAGACTGGTGGCCATGGTAACTGGGCCTCTAGGGCACCACACTGTTCCACACCAACTACTTTAGGACCAGATCCCTGCACTTCTAACCCACAGGCTGCTCCAAGGCCAGGCAGACACAGGTGGCGTATCTAATGTTCCTAGATCCTGCCTGCCTGGCTGCCCTGCAGGGTGTTCCAGGACAACGCAGGCTCAGGAGGTTCTACCCTCCCCCCAGTACCCCAAGCCTGTCCACCATCCACTCTGGAGCCAGGCCAGCTGGCTGACACCCCTCCAGTTCCCAGCCTGCCACCTGGACTTCTAGCCCACCCACATCACTACCCCACCAACTGTTCCAGGCACATGTACACTCAGCCACCCACCTGCTCCCTCAGCAGGGGCTGCCTATTGATCTAGGGCTGGGTCCATCTGACAGCAATCTGTAGCAACAGCCCATAGGATCTGAATCTCTGGTCCCAGAGCATGCCCACATCTGAGGGGAGCAGGGTGCCATAGTACATCCCAGGAATAGGAAATGCCCTCTCAGGATGGCAGCCCCCCCCAGGGCCAGGAGGCGGAGTTGGTCTCACCAGCAAGCAAACAGGAAGTCACAGGGATAGGCTGATGCCCTCGCTGCAATTATGTCATTGCAACTGGCCTATCAGGTAGCACCAAGTGGACCCACAGGGAGAAGTGATTGGTGGAGAACAGTATAAAAGCAGCCGCTAAAAGCTATAAGATGGACCAGTAAAAGAACCACGGATGGAATGAGAAGAATGGGGCAGCAGAGAGGGGTAGAAAAGCTAAGCGAAAAGTTAAGGCATAGAGGGAGAAAAAGCAGCAGAGAGGGGTTACAAAAGCAGTAAGACCTATGCAGAGAAAAGTACAGGCACAAGAACGGGGGGAAAAGCAGCAGAGAGGGGTGCAAAAGCAATAAGGCCTACGAGGAGAACGGGGAAAAAAGCATCAGAGAGAGGGCTAGAAAAGCAGCAGAGAAGATCTCAGGGAAAACAGCAGTGGAGAAAGAGTATAAAAGCAGCCGCTTTTGGCAATAAGGGGTCTGACTGCGGTTCCGGCTTTTCGCAGACCCTCAAGAGTGTGCCTCGTAGGTAGTGTCACCGAAGGTCAGCAACAAATGTCCCCCTCACTGCCCTTCTACATGTTTCAGCGAAAAAATGGCTCTTGTGTGGCCTCCCACATACCCAGCCCACCTACCAGCCCCTCTACTCTCAGCAGGACTTGGCCAATGCCTCATGCACAACAAGCCGCTGGCCCCTGCTGCTCTTGGGGAAGGCAAGCTTCCTCTTCAGCAACCCTTCCCACCACACCCCTTGCCTACAGATACTTGTCACCAACTCCAGGGACATACCAGCTGGCTAGCACCCAGCCACAGCCAGCATGCCCACCACCATGTCCACCCTGCCACCCCACTTGTGGCTGCAGAGCCATGCCGGCTTTGGCAGCAGCCATCGCATCCCCAGCCCACCTGTTCACTGCAACACCTCAAGGCCAGCTCTGCTGAAGGCTGCCCACACAAAGCAGGTTTGCATACTGTCCCATTTGCTGCTTCAGGGCCAGGTTCTGCTGGTGTCACTAGGCCTGAACCCTAGCCTGCCAGCCCCATTGGCTGCTCCAGGGCAGGATGGGATCGCCCAGTGACCATGCTCCCTCAGTAGGCAACATGGCCACCTGCTGCTCTAGGACCTGGCCCATTTTGTCAGAGACCCTGGGTCCCGGGCTGGCATGCTCTGTCATTCCTCCTGGCACTTCAGGACCAGGTTCACTCCTCCAGGACCTGCTGTGCTTCTAATATTCTAGGCAGCCAGGCACAAGGCAACTGGACTGAAAACCCTTATGCCTTTAGCCTACCCACCCAGTTGTGCCATGAGTTGCTCCAAGACCAGGTGGGCTCTGCCAATGCTTGCCAAGCTCCTAATGTCCACCTGTCCCATCACCATCCCCTGCTGCTCAAGGACCACTCCACAACGGTCGATGCACCTGCCACCCTCCATCCACCCCAGGGCCAGGCTGGCCCACAGAACACCCTTTTCTTTCCCAGCTTGCCTCTAGGCTGTTACAGGGCCAGGCAGGCTCAGCTGTTGCCCCACATGACTCTAGCCCGCCTAAGCCACTCTCCCACCCACTGCTCTAGTGGCCCGCAGGAAGTTCCCCTAGCACCATAAGCATGCCTAGCATGCATAGGGTATGCTCCAGGGCCAAGTGGTGCTCAACCAGACAGCCCAGTCCCCAAGCCATCTGCTGGCTGCTCCAGGGCCAAGTCTGATAGGATCACCCTGTGTCCCTAGCCCACCCAGTACCTGCTTCATTGCCAAGCTGGCTCAGCTGGTATCCCTGCACCCACAGGACTATCATCATCCATTTCATGGCCGGCTCAACTCTCCCAGGACCCCTCCCCACTGCACTCCTATCCTGCCCACCCTGAACCCGCCCACCCTGCCAGCTGCTCCAGGATCTGCAGGGCTAGCCCAGTAACCCAGCATCCCCAGCACACCACTCACTGGCCTGCTCCTCCAACACCAGGTCCACTTGTGCTGTGTCCACTGCACACCTTGCACATCCATTCCATAGCACCTTTCCCACTCTGGGGACAGGCCAGTTCAGTTGGTGACCCTCCTGCCCACAGTGCAATATCCCTTGTCCCCAGGACCAGGCTCCCAAGCCCATGTCCCCAGCTCATCTAGCTTGCTTGTCCTACCACCACACACCACAGCCAAGCCAGGGCTAGGCTGGCTTTGGTAGCGCCTCCTAAGTCCCCAGCTTGCCTGTTGACCACTACTGCCAGGCAGGCTCAGCCAGTGTCCACAGCCACCCTCTGGCAGCTGGCTGCTCCAGGGTCACGTCGACTGCGCTGGCACCTCCAGCTTGCAGGCATTCCACAGTCTGGCTGGCTCCGGCTATGCCTCCTGTGCCCACAGCCTTATTACCATCCTCTCCAGAGCCAGCTTGCCAGCCTCCCCATACCCAAACCATCTTGCCTGCCACTCCAGGGCCAGGAGGGCTCAGCCAGTTCCCCCAGCACCCATAGAGGCTGGCTGCTCATGGCTCCATCTTACAAGAGTTGCTCTTGCTCCCCTCCCCACAGTGCAGCACTCAAGTGTTCCAGAGTTGCTTCCTGCTTCTTCTGCTTTGGGCTGCAGTCTTCATACGGCAAAACTAGGACTTGAGATAATAAGATTGTTCTTCAAAGAGTCATCAAAAGATGCTGTTACTTGCAAGCGTCACTGTGTCAGAGCTTCGGCCGTTCACATTCCATCCTTCTGACTGCGGCAACTCTGGCTTCACAATCTTACGTTTTTTTCTACACGTCTGTGCTGCATCTCTTGCAAGACTATGAGTTTCTCTTCAGCCTGGGCTCTAAGGGGGCATGAAGGAGACTGGTATGTGACATACTGCCACTTCAGGTCCCACGTGCAGAGAGGCATCCCTGGAAAGGAGTTATTTCACAAGTGAGCAGATAGCATTACATCGGTGGGCAAAGTGTGGCTTCCAATTTAGTGAACCTACACAAGCTGCTGACTTAGGACCATATCATTATCAAAGAGTGAAAAACAAAATTTGTACAAGTATGTGACAAAAGTTTCTTCCAAGAAATAGTTCAGTTTAGCTAAGTATTTCAAATGGAAAAATAACGAGTAGATAATTCACAATGAAAGAGGCCAGATGCACTGGAAAACTTGTTACAAATCCTTATGACAGAATTACATAGTTAAGAAAGTAAGAAAGTAAGTAAAGTAGTTTTAAAATGTTAACACTAAGGGCCCGGCGGCGTGGCCTCACAGCTAAAGTCCTCACCTAGAACGCACTATAATCCCATATGGGTGCGGGTTCTAATCCCGGCAGCTACAATTCCCATCCAGCTCCCTGCTTGTGGCCTGGGAATGCAGTCGAGGACGGCCCAAATCTTTAAGACCATGCACCTGTGGTGGGATACCCAGAAGAAGTTCCGGGTTTCTGGCTTCGGATCGGCATAGCATCGGCCGTTGCAGTCACTTTTAGAGTGCATCATCGGATGGAAGATCTTTCTCACTGTCTCGCCTCCTCTGTACATCTAACTTTCCAATAAAGAAATAAATCTTTACAAACAAATGTTAACACTAAGATACTCACTTTTGCCCATCACAAGTGTTTTCTTTCTCTAGGCCTTCGAGGTTTCTTTCCACGACATAAGCTGCCCACTGGAAGTAATGGAAAAAAAAAATAAAAGAAATGTAAGAAAGGAGGAAGAATATATGAGAGAAGGAAAAGGGTGACCATACCGTCTTCTTAAAACCACATATTTGAAATATATTCACCACATGAGAGTTAAGGTTTTTAAAAACATTTTAGGCACACCAGGGGATGGCATCATCCTGTTGCCATGCTCCCAGGGCACCAGGTGAGGGGGTGAGGGGGCTGAGGCTGCAGCTTCAGTTGGGGGAAGGCTAAGGGCATAACACTGGTGGGCATTGGGGAACCGGGAGCTCATCACTAGGCAGGTGGAGAGAACCTGGGGATTTCCTTATGTGTCTGGTCCTGGGTGAGGTGAGGAGAGCTGAAGAAAGAGCCCCAGGTCAGCACACTGCTCTGGTGTGCTGGTGAACCAGGCCTGGAACCCGCAATTGGTCTGGATCTTGGGTGTGTAGAGGGGTAAGACACCAGGCTAGCATATATGACAGGAGCTCGGGACCCTGGTGGATGGCAGAATACAGGACCACCACACCACCCACTGGGCTTCCGAAGACTGGGCTAGGCACAAGGCTTGTGGATTGATTAGAGAAAGGAGCAAGGAGATATGGGGTAGGAAGGACCATCCTGGGAGTATTGTGTGGATGAGGAATGGATCCTGAGGGACTCCCAATCACAAGCACACTGTACTGCAGGTAAGCAAGGGGAATGAGACTAAGTGGATCGGAGGGGAGAGACCTAAAGATCTTTAAGGGTCAGACTGATGCACCAGCCCACATGGGAAACTTGGGCTGGGCTTGTTAGCATGGAACACTGCTGACCACCACACAGCTGTACACATGAAATCCATGGCTGGGGACCTGTCTGACAGGGCTAGATCTCAGTATCTGACAGTGAGTGTTGGATAAGGGGATGGGTCACATTATGCTAAACCATGACAGCAACCAGCATGCAAGAGAACCAGGGCTGGGGGTGGACCTAAGCCTACGGAATTACATTAAAAAAAAAAAAGCAATAGTTTGGAATTTAACATTAAATATGTCCATATAAAATGTTGACCTGAAGGGAAGGCAATTGGCACACAGCTTCAGTTGCTGCTTGGGGTGCTCACATTTCCTTCAGAGTCCCCAGGTTTGACATTCATTCTGATTCTGCTTTCTGCTGACATGTAATTCTGGGAATCACACGCTCAGTAACGTAGGCTAGCCTGCTGCACCTGCTGGAAAATGTCAAGACTGCAAGCAGACTCTATCAAACTGGTCACAGCACCCATTGACCCATGCAAGATCTGCGGCTGGGAAACAGCCTGGTAGGGGACAACTGGAGAGAATTAGAGTTCGGACTGGAGGTGGGCCAGGCTGAGCTAGGATGCCTCTCTCTCCTGCATTCTCAACCCTGGTGCATTGAAACCAACAACTTCTCAGAACTACCAAAATCACTCAAGAAACACCTTGGAATACTTCCCCACAATGGGGTCTCCTTGATCATCAATTGCTCATCTCCCCCATCACCAAGTACTGATGTAGTTTGACAACAAGGAGTGGCCCTCTTAGATCCAGGCTGGACTGCAATACCCATTGGTTCCAGTGGAAGTCGGGAGTGAAAACAGAACCAACCCAGCAATTGCAACCACCAGCTGATTGGGGCGATGGACCTTGCCAGGTCCTGTACTTGTTAGCACATACAAGAAGTTTCTATGGAGATCTTCCTAATCTAAATGCTGGACTCAGAACCCTAACCAAGAAACGAGAGAAGACAGAACAGGTCAAACAACCAGCTCAGCTACGATGGACTATGTCAATCAGTAGATTTTTCAAAGACCTCATAGTGGTTGGAGTGGCAAGACTGACAGCAATTCATAACTGTTGCAATAGCAAAACCACTTGAGCAAGAACCTCAGAGCATGCCCTACATCCAGGACCTGGGGAGGGTGGGAAATTGGGTGGGTCTTCTCCCTTAATACCCCCCTTTAAACATGAAGGTAAGAATATGGAAAACATACGAGTATTATCCACTTTCCTGTAGCTCTTGAACCTTCTTACCCTAATTAACTATGTAAAGAATGTCAAAATAAAAATTTATAATAAAAAAAAAAAAGGAGTGGCCCTCTTGCCCTCTTCCCCAGGGGACACAGGAGAAGGAAAAAAAAAAAAAAAGAAAAAGTAAATATTTGTCTTACCCACTTTCCTCAGTGTCTGAACCTGAACCTCCCCACCCTGATCAGAGGCTCATGTGGGAGTTCATCCCTCAACTATGTAAGTATAACAAAAAAGAAAATAAGAAATTAAATAAGAAAAGAAAGTAGCTGGGTTGGGTTCCAGCCACCCGTGTGGTGACTCAGGATGGAGTTCCTGGTTCTGGCCTGGCCCACATGGGGACAAGTGGAGAATAAACTAGCAGATGGAAGCACTCTTGCTCGCTTGCACACTCTCTCTCCACCCTTATTTGTCTTCAATGGTTAATTCTACACCAGCATTAAATATCAGTTGCAAAATTTGAAGAGATACCAAAGCAATGTATTTCTTAAAATTTTAAGCTTTCTAAACCATAAATGCAAATACTGACAATTCAGAAAAGATGCAAGCATACTAAAATTTATTTCAGTAAATTATACAATTTTACCCTCATTCCTGAAGGTCCTTAGGCTGATCCCCCACTCAACATTACCAACCCATTAACTCCAAGTATCCTTCAGAAGCATCTTCCCAGAATTCCTTGGACTTAACCATAAAATAAACAGTAAAAGACAATCTCACTCATCCAAAAAAAAAAAAAGAAAAGAAAAGAAAAGAAAAGAAAAGAAAGAAAGGAAGAAAAACACCAAAATTGGAATCCAGAATAAAGAGGTCTGTCAGGGACTAAAAGGCAAAAGTTGGACCTAGAGCCAGGATGACACTGTGTTGTAACCCCTAGGCCTTTGGCGATATCTGCGCATGAGCACTCAACCTCTTCTGGGCCTGCTGCTGAACTTCACAGCTCAGAGCTCCTGAACGCAATGGCGCACACATCAAAACATACAGTTTTCATGTAGGGACTTGTAGAATCTCATCCAATCCTATTCTATTTAGGATTACTTATTATGTTACTTACGACTCCCAAATTGATATTAAATCCCAACTTTCATTTTTCTTATAATACTGTCTTGTAAAGGCCAATCAATTCTTATTTCAACTCACATTTCTTTGACATAAATCATGTTCAAATAGTAACAGCTAACTTCAATACCATTTGAGCATCTTACCACTTTTAAAGTACTTAATTCTCACATTAACACATTGAATAGGTACCATTACCCAATCTTTTAGGATGAGAAAACTGAGTCAAGGGCTATTTAAGAAAGCTGTCCACCATCACACAGATGCAGAGCCTGGCACCAGGCAACAAGGTACAGTAACACTAAAAATTATTAAATAGAAAAATCACAATGAAATACTATAATAAGACTTGGGTGAACACATGATGACCTCTCTCAAGCATATCCAAATTGCCAACATCACTGCTGTTGTATTTTGGGATCATTTCTGTAAAATAAGAGACTATCTGGGGGGCCTGATGCAAAAGCTCAGTGGCTAAATCCTCACTTTGCATGTGTCAGGAGTCCATATGGGCACCAGTTTGCGTCCTGGCTGCTTCACTTCCCATCCAGCTCCCTGTTTGTGGCTTTAGAAAGTCTTTGGGACCTGCACCCATGTGGGAGACCTGGAACAGGCTCTGGGCTCCGGGCTTTCCATCAGTTCAGCTACAGCTGTTGTGGCCACTTAGGAAGTCAACCTGCATACAAAAGATGTTTCTCTGTGTCTCTACTACTCTGCCTTTCCCCCCAAAATAAAAATCTTAAAAACAAACAAAAGAAAAGCATATCTGATTACCAGCATTGGAAAGGCATAACAGCCAGTCCAATAATTAAGATACTAAACAGGGGCAAAGGGATAAATCCCATTCCAGACAGGACAGTGACCCACACAATAACATTTCTTCACACTAATCAGAATACCACACAACTAAAAACTTACAAACCACTTAAAACTGGGATTTTTCCACGCAATATTTTAATGCAACTGACTGCAGGTAATCAAAACCACAGAAAAAAATCTATGAAACCATAGACTGACTTACGCCTGGGGGTAAGGGAAGACCATCGCAATCCAATACAACAAAACAGTTCAGAAAGAATACTGTACATTCACGGTCAGCTGAATCTCAATACAGCTAGCCTAGTTAAATCAACAGAAAAACAATGCTGTTTACACAGTGCTCATCACAACTGAATATCCATATGCCCTCCATCCCCAAAAACTAACCTGCCTATGTACCTCACATTTTATACACACACAAAAAGAAACAGTGCAAGCTGCACCATCAACTTCAGTGTGAAAGCCAATTGTTACAACCCCACTTGTGAGACCCACACCCCACACGCCAGTGCCTGAGTTCAAGTCCCAGCGCCACTCCTAACTCAGCTCCCTGCCTGGCAGACAACAGATGACTATGTAAGTACCTGAATCCCTGCCACCCACAAAGGAAATCTGGATTGAGTTCCTGGCTTCACCCTGGCTGGGAGGGAACCAGCACATGGAACCTTCTTCTCCTCTCTTTCAAATAAAATGAAAATAAGGGAATAAGTCAACTCAAAAGGAAATGCTTTGTAAATAAAGCTAAAAACACAGAAATCCTACATGGAAAAAAAAATGACTATAGTCATAAATAAGGAAAAATACTTCCTAAGTGATACGAAAACTACAATCCATCAAAGGAAAACAGGAATCTACAAACCATTCTTCAAGCAGATACTATCAGAAAAATTTAAAACACGAATTAAACACAAGAATAAAGTTTTTGCAAATCATGTCTCTGATTAAGCACTTGTATTTAGTATAACAAACTCTTACAAGTATACAAAGCCAACCCAACAAACACTTCATTCAGGAAGATACACAAACAACTAACATGAACATTAAACAATGCAAAGCATCATCAGTAGCCTTTAGGAAAATGCAAATGAGAACTACAAGGAAATACCAGTGCATACCTAATACAATGCATATAACCAAACAAATGACAACCTGTGTTTGACGGGACATGGAAAAACCGCAAGCCTCCACATTACTGGGCATAATATAAAAACAGTTCAGCCATTTTGAAAAACATTCTGACAGTTTTCTTCTTAATACAAATGTTACACAACACCTAGCAATTCCACTCTGTTAAGAGAAATGAACACATATGTCCACTGGAAGCGTTATACCTAAACAGGCATATTATTCTTCCTAACAGCCAAACACTGCAACTATCCACTCTTCATCAACCAGTAAACAAGCAATAAGGTACACACATACAAGGGAATATTACTCACCAGTAAAAACAAATCAAGTGGGGCCCAGCACAGCAGTCTAGCAGTTACATCCTCAACTGGCAAGCTCCAGGATCCCATATGGGCACCATTCAGACCCTAGCTGCTCCAGCTTCCCATCCAGCTCCCTGCTTGGAGCCTGCGAAAGCAGACAGGGATGGCCCAAAGCCTTGGGACCCTGCACCCAGGTGGGAGTCTCAGAAGAAGATCCTGGCTCCTGGCTTCGAACTACCTCAACTCTGGACACTGCGGCCACTTGGGGAGTGAACCAATGGATGTAAGAGCTTTATCTTTCTCCCTAAACTTGCCTTTCCAACAAAAAATAGTTTTAACATTCTCCCACAACAAGTTTCATTTTTATTGGAAAGCCAGATTTACAGAAAGATCTTTCATCCACAGGTTCACTCCTCAAAAGGCCACAACAGCCACAGCTGAGCTGCCAGAAAGCAGGAGCCTCTTCCAGGTCTCCCATGTGGGTGCAGGATCCCAAGGCTTTCGGCCATCCTTGACTGCTTTCCCAGGCCACAAGCAGGGAGATGGAAGGGAAAGTGGAGCAGCTGGGACACAAGCTGGTGCCCATATGGGATCCTGGTGCATACAAGGTGGGGTTGGCCACTAGGCTACCACACCAGGACCAATTGATCCACTTCTAAGAACAAGGCAGCAACTCACCATAAGACTGACACCACCAGACTGGAACAGCTCATATCAGTAGAGAATTCTTTCCTAGTGAGACTTTGAAGAGAGATCCAGTTTCTTTTCCTGGCAGATATCCCAAGCAGATATCGACTTTGGACCATTTCTTTTCTTCGCTGACCATTTCAAAACCTCCTTTGCTGGCAACAATCTAGATTAAAAACAAAAAAAAGAGTAAAAATTATTATTTAAGTAGAGGCAAGCATTATCTCATAAATACATAAATTGCTCTGGGCTGGCATTTTAGAGTTCCACAATTAAATGACAACAGTGACACCTGTAATGTTTACAGGCAAACAAGAAATAGGACAATTACTGAAGCTTCTTTGTTGATTTTGTTGTTAAGATTGATTTCTTGCACCCAGCACACTGGTCTAGTGGCTAAAATCGTCGGCTTGAACGAGCCGGTATACCATATGGTTGCATGTTCATATCCCGACAGCCCCGTTTCCCATCCTACTCCCTGATCATGGCCTAGGAAAGCAGTTGAGGACGGCCCAAAGCCTTGGGATCTTGCACCCATGTGGGAAAGCTGGAAGAGGTTGGAGGATCCGGACTTCAGATCATGTAGCCCCAGGCATTGCGGTCACTTGGGGAGTGAATCATCAGACAGAACATCTCTCTGTCTCTCCTCCTCTGTGCATATCTGACTTTGTAATAAAAATCAAGAATCTTTTAAAAATGATTTATTTACTTTGGGCCCAGAGCGATAGCCTAGTGCCTAAAGTGCTCAACTTGCATACGCCAGGATTCTATATGAGCACTGGTTCATGTCCTGGCTGCTCCACATCCCATCCAGCTCCCCTGCTTGAGGCCTGGGAAAGCAGTCAAAGATGGCTCAAAGCCTTGGGACGCTGCACCCATGTGGGAGACCTGTAAGAAGCTCCTGGCTTCAGATTGGCTCAGTTCTGGCCGTTTTAGCTACTTGGGGAGTCAAACAGCAGACAGAGATCTTTCCCTCTGTCTCTCCTTCCCTTTGTATATCTCACTTTCCAAAAAAATAAATTAATTTAAAAACTTCATTTTTTGGAAAGGCAGATCAGATTCACAGAGAAAGAGAGGCAGAAAAGATCTTCATCCTCTGCTTCATCACCCAAGTGGCCATAATGGCCACAGCTGAGGCGAGCCAGAAGTTTCTTCTGACTCTCCCACAGGGGGATAAGGTCCCAAAGTTCTGAACCACCCTCTTCCTCTTTCTCAGAGCACAAGCGGGGAGCCAGATGGGAAGCAGGGCCGCCAGGACACACACTCAACCACAAGGGATCCTGCCTCTTCCAGGTGAGCATTCAGTCATTGAGTCGTCATGCCAGTCCCTCTCAAGGGCTTTTTTATTGTTTGTTTGTTAAGGTTTATTTATTTTTATTGCAAAGTCAGATACACAGAGAGGAGAGGAGACAGAGAAGATCTTCTGTTCATTGATTCACTTCCCACGAGGCTGCCACGGCTAGAACTGAGCCAACAGTCTAAAGCTAGGAGCCAGAAGCCTCCTCGGGGTCTCCCATGTGGGTGCAATGTCCCAAAACTTTGGGCCGTCTTTGACTGCTTTCCCAGGCCACAAGCAGGGGAATGGGAGGCAAAGCTAACAGGAGTACAACTCGCACCCATATGGGATCATGGCACATTCAAAGCCAAGACATTAGCTACTAGGCTACCATGCTTGACCCCCTCTCTAAAGTTTTAAACGCTAAAGTTTAATTCATGTTAGAGTGCCTACACTGAAACTAGACATTTAACAGATTTACTCAATTTGTACCTCTTGCCTGGTTTGAAGAACAGACTAATTTCTGTATCTAACTAAATTCTTCAGAATATATAACATAAAAGGCAGCAGATGAGGCTCAGCTACCGCGTTCCACTCGCATGGAAACCCAGCCTGAGTTCCTGACTCCTGGATGTGGCTGGGCCCTGCACTAGCAACTGCAGACATGTGGACAGCGTTCAGTGGAAGGGACATCTCCCTGTTGCTGAATCTCTGCCGCTCACATAAATCACAATGCAATAAGAATTAACATACACTCTCAGCAGCAGCAATAATAGAAACAAAGAAACAAATAAGCTTCCACATCATTTTACTAAACAAAAATGGTCCATGATTGAATTTTTAAAATGTAGACTCTTATTTGAAAGTGAAATGAGAAGAGCTCTTCCATCCACAGGAGCTTCATCCAGGTCCCCCATACAGGCGACAAGGGCTCAAGAACCTCCGCCTTCTTCCGCTGTTGTCCCAGGCCATCAGCAGGGGTTGCATGGAGTACAACAGCCAGGACCTGAGCAACGGGCTGGCGGCTGTGCAGGCAGCAGCTCTACTCATCATGAAACCAACTCAGGCTCACATCATTTCAATTTCTAAACATCACCAAACTAAGGACAAAAGCTCTCCACAAAACCAAGATTCTTTTGACGAAAAATATGCATGTATGTGTGTATTTGAAAACTAAAACCAACACACAGGGAAGAGACAGACACGTTTCTTCCATCCACTGGTCCACTCCCCAGATGCCCACAACGGCCAGGCTAAAGCCAGAAGCTGGAACTCCGCCTGGGCCTCCACATGGGTGCAGGGATCTAAGGAACTGGGCCATCTTCACCATTTCCGCTCAGGTCATTCTCAGGCAGCTGCATGAAGGCAGAGCAGTCAGGACTCACACTGGCAACATAGGCAGCAGTTTCATCCACAACACCACACACGCCCCGGAAGCAGGTTTTTAATTCACTTCCCATTGACCGTTTTTCTCATTATACCACTGCTACAGAGAATAACATATTGAAATTTTCAGTGAAAACAAATCACTGGAAATACTGACTTTATCAAAAACTCAACGAAAATATGATAAAATGGGGGCCAACATTATGGCACAGTAGCCTAAGCTTCTACCTGTGGCGCTGGCATCCCATACAAGTGCCAGCTGGTGTCCTGGCTGCTTCACTGCCCATCCAGCTCCTGGCTTGTGGCTGTGAAGGCAATAAAGCACGGATCAAGTCCTTGGTCCCCTGCATTCTTGCTGGAGACCCAGAAGGACTGGCTCAGCCCCAGCTATTATGGTTATCGGGCAAATCTGATGATGGATGGAGGATCTCTGTCTCTCCTTCTCTCTATGTTACTTTTACCAATAAACATAAGTGAATGGTAAAAAGACAGAGAGAGATCCAGGGCCGGGTACAATGGCTCAATGGCTAAATCCTCACCTTGCAAGTACTGGGATCCCAGAGGGCTGACAGTTTCAGGTCCTCGCTGCTACACTTGGCATCCAATTCACTGCTTCTCGCTTTCCCTTCATTCCTCTCTTGTTACAAGAGATTGGTAAGTTGTCTTAAAAGGAATCCAAAACAACAAGCATTAGCTTACTCAAAAGTAGAGAAACAAACTCATGAAATCACAAAAATGGCAACGGGGCCTGTTCAGGCGTTGAGGCCTGTGCCATGTTTGGACAGTGTGCCCCATTGCACATAGATCACAGGGCAGCCAGCTCATCTCACCCAGATAGGGATGTGCCACACCAGAAAATGGAAAGCAGAACAGAACAGACCATTCTCCTGGCCAAGCTTGCAGCAAGTGCCTGGGTCTGTGGATGCACTAAGGTGGACTTGGTCAGCCAGTGGATCTGGAAAAGATCTTCTCAGCCCTGATGCAATCAAGCCAAAACTGCCCATACCACTCAAGCAACACCCTGGGATGGCAGATGGCCAACACACAACCTCTCCTCCAGGAAGCCACAATGGGTGCTAAGCCACAGCCTGCTCAAATAAACGCTGCACAAAGGTGAGCAACAACCTCCCCACCTGCACCCCTGCTGATGGCCAAGCTACCCTTGCCCTCAGGGACCTCAAAAAGACAGCAATCCACCAGCAGCCCTTAATGACTCCAATATAAACTCAAGAACAGGCCTGTGCTCAAAGACACCAACAATGACCAACACACCACCTGCCCTCAAGGACCCCGAGCCAATGACCAAGCCACTGGATGACTTCCCAGACCCAGCACCCAGGGCCAAGCTGAGGCTAGCCCTGCTGGACCACACACAGAAAGCAAGCCACTGCCTCCCCACCCAGACCCTGTGCTGATGGCTATGCCACTGCCTACCCTTCCTCCTGCACTGAAGACCAAGCCAACGCCTGGTCTCCAGGAACACACACTCAAGGCTTAGCGATGGCCCACCCTTCTAAACCCCGCAAGAGTGCAAGTGGCCACTGCCCCTCCTGCACCCCTACTGATGGCCAAGCCACCGGCTCACCAGCTGACCCCACACCCAAGGACAAGCAGCCACCTGGCCTGCGCCCCGGACATGGGCTAGGGCCAAGCCGCCACCTCCCCTTCCTGGACCCCGGGACCTTCGGGTGTCTTACATTGTAGATGTCTGTGTTCTTGGTCACAGGTCGCATGGTGCTGGTGAGTGACCAGTGGGTCTGTGAACTCCTCCAGTGAGGCTCAAAGTCCAGGAACTCTGGAGACGGCACCAACTCCACCTCATGCACACAGACGGCCCCACGTGGGTCCACCATGGAGGCCACCACTAGGCCCTCCCCAGGTCGGGTGCAAGTGGACAGCAGGTGGGACGAGGGTCAGCTGGAGTCCACGAGCCACGTCACGTCCTCTCACAGAGCCTCACCACATCTTCCAGCACGAGAACTGCTTCCGATGGAGAGTCCAGCGGTGCAATCTCTTCCTCTGCTGCTTCTTCGCTGACTGAGGGTGCAGGGCCCCAGCACCTTGCAGGAAGTGACCTTGCGGCCAATTCCTCCGCGTCAGCACCACGCAGGATTCCTCTGCCATCCAGGACCCTTTTCTTCCTCCTCCCAGACCCCAGGGATGCCGGGTGTGCTGCCTCTCCTCGCCCAGGGATGTTCTGCACGGCTGGACGGGGCCGGGTGCTTCTCGCTGCACTGGGCCCTGGAGGACAAGGGGAGACATGCAAGTGCTTTTCGGTCAAGCAAGAAAAGTAGCTACACTACACAGGCTACACCAGTCAAACACCAGGAGCCACAAGCTCAACTCCCTACTGCCAGGCCTGGGGCATGGAATAAACTCTGTGAGCTATCACCTGTAGGCTTCCATGTTGAGCATTATCAGAAAGCCAGGCTTGGGAATAGAGCCAGGCACTCCACCATGACATGGAGGTGTCCAAGGCAGTATCTCCACCATTTGACTAATGCCTACGTCCCTCAGAGAATTACTATCATGTGAAGAAATGATGGGGCTCACTTAAATCCAAAAGAAATTTCTTGAGAATTTAGAGTGAGAGAAAGAAGTAAGAAACAAATAGGGAATGAATTTTGACAAAAGAACCAGCATAGACTTGAAAGTGGTTTGGGGAAGACGGGAGAAATTAAGGTTGATGACAACAGCTGTCCAAACTAGCATTGTTACAGAAATCATTAAGGGGAAATAGTTGCAAATATTTAATATGTAGAAATTCATGGATATATGCATTGGTACATGAAAGCAAGGGAAAAAATCTAAAACATTTTTATTTAATGTCAGGTTACAACCCCCGGTGCAGAATTTCATTATAATTCATAGAAAAAAGCAAGACTATGTTTTGATTATTGTGTGTGATGGGGTGTTAGCAATGGTGAAGTTTGGCATTCTTGTGGCATAATAATGGAGATTATGGCAGGATTAAACGGGGACCAAGAGAGCTGTCTAGATTATAGACATGAACTGTGGAGTCATCAATTGCTATCACAACTAAATCTGAAAAATGATAGAGGGAGCAGATGCTAAGGCAAGAAAAATCCTCATCAAACTAATGATCATTCTGCGAGTCAAGATGATATCTGGAGGAAAAAAATGTTCTTAGAATAGGTGAAATTTCAGTAGACAGTGAAAAAAATGGTCTTAAATAGAAAATTATGGAGGATACCACAACAACATAGCATTATGAAGAACAGCCTAAAAACACCCAATGCTTTAAAGACTATGTAAAATCAAATAACGCAGTGTCTAAACTTTTGCCTGTCAATATGGAATGAGAGGGAAAGTAACTGTGTCTCCTGGAGTAGATTCAGTGCAGTCATGAACACAGTCAAAGGCAATTTGTAATACATAGAAATGGGCCCGGAAAATAGCATAATGATTAAGTTCCTCACCGTGAACCAACCTGGATCCCATATGGGCATCGGTTCTAATCCCGGCAGCTCCACTTCCCATCCAGCTCCCTGCTTGTGGACGGGGAAAACAGTCGAGGATGGCCCAAAGACTTGGGATCCTGCACCCGCATGGCAGACCCAGAAAGAGGCTTCTGGCTCCTGGCTTAGGATCAGGGCAGCCCCAGCCCTTGCTGTCACTTGAGGAGTGAATCATCGGATGCAAGATCTTCTTCTCTGTCTCTCCTCCTCTCTGTACATCTGCCTTTCCAAGAAAATAAATAAATCATTTTTAAAAACAGATATAATTTATGGGAAGATTAACAAGAGAGAGCGTGAATATAATTATGTACTTTTAAAGTACAGAGAGAAAAGGAGAGACAGAAAACAGAAGATGACTTCTCTTCACTCCTGGCTCATTCACTGTCCAAATGAACCATGAGTTTTTTCTGGGTTACCCACACAGGTGCCAGGGATCCAGGATCCCCAGCTGGCAGCCTGAAAGGAAGTGAGGCAGCTGGGACTCAAACTGCCACTCTATGAATGCTGGTGGTGTGAGCCATGGTTTCACCCACTGCACCACAGCAGCACTCCCATGCTGCACGAGTTCTAACCACCACACAAACCAAAGGAAATGCTTAGCTACAACCATGCACATGTAAAGCAATCTTCAGAGCAGTGCAGTTCTCAGTAACAAATATCTCAAAACTATCCAACTTCAACACAGTCAATGACATTTCTGTGAGGAATCATGCTGCTTCCAAACATTTGTGGAATGTGGAATAATGTGGGAAAACACTGCTTGGTTTAATAATTCACATTTCCATGAACTTTTTGCCGACTTCTCATACACATTGACTTTAGTTTTTTTTTTTTCGAGAAAATTGTAACTATTTTTCAATTCATATTATTCATCAGCTTGTAAAAGGATTTATTTATTTATTTTTGGGAAAGGCAGATGTACAGAGAGGAGGAGAGACAGAGAGGAAGATGTTTCATTTCATGATTTACTCCCCAAGCAGCTGCAATGGCCAGAGTTGTACCAATCCAGAGCCAGGGGCCTGGGGCCTCTTCTGGGTCTCCCACGCGGGTGCAGGGTCCCAAAGCTTTGGGTCATCCTCAACTGCTTTCCCAGGCCACAAGCAGGGAGCCACATGAGAAGTGGAACTGCCAGGATTAGAACCAGTGTCCATATGGGATCCTGGTGGGTTCAAGGTGAGGACCTTAACCACTACACCCTAAAATTAATCAATCTCAAGAAAAAGCTTCTGCCCTTCCCTTCAAAGACATGCAAATAAAGGAATAAACTCAATCATAAATTCATTGCCCTTTGTACATACATACCTTAGAGCTGTGTCCACATGTTGCCTGTCTCTGTGTGTATTCTGAAATGCTCTTTACACAGGCCTGGAAGGAAGGCAAGACAAGGAATTTAGCCACTAGACTACCACAGTGGGCCCATGGTTTAATTCTTAAACTTTTCAGAAATGTGGAGGGGGCTTATTTTCCCCATATGAGAATTCATACTGCAAATGGCCCTAAAATCTTAAAGGTCACAAGCAGTGAGCCATATGGGAAGCAAGGACGTCGGGATTAGAAATGGCACACATACGGGATCCTTGTATGTGCTACATGATGATTTAGCCACTAGGCTACTGTGCCCAGTCCCAAATTTGCTTTCTCAAGTAGGAAAGTATTCCCTGTCTGCCTTTGTGCTAATCCTCCTGAAATAGTGATCAACAGAATGCACTGGCTCATTATTTTACCTTGTTTGCTATAAATTATCAGACATTAATGAAAATCCAGACTCTTTTTGGATCCATCAATGCAGACTCTAACCTTGGAAAATGTATCCACGTTCAGTTTATTTTGCATCCCTTGGTCCAATGTACAGAAGTCTAAATCAATTGGTCTCAGTTACTTTTGGCATCTTTGTAAATGTAAAAAAAAAACCTAGTTAAGTGTCCATGTACTAAGACTCTGTGTTTGGAACATGTGGTTTCTGCGCGGACATTTGTTTTAACAACTGAGATGCTGCTTCACCTGCATCCCAGATGGAGAGCCTGGCTGAGGTCATGGATCCTCACCATCCTGCTGATGAAGACCCTGCGAGCCAGCAGGGGATGGCGCAAGGGTGGAATTAGTGTCACTCACGTGAGAGATTGGGATTGGCTCCTGGCTTTAGCCTGGCCCAGCCTTGGCCACTGCAGGCAGTAGGGCTAACTGAAGGGAGCTCTTGAGCTCTCTCACTGGAGGGCATCTGACTAAGAGGCTCCTGTGCAGACAGCAATGTCAATAGTTACACATACACCAAGTTAGCTTCTCAAGAGCTACTGGAGTCAGGCAGGGGAAACAATGCCACCCCTTGTTATAATCCTATCATGATGAGAGTCACATCAAAGAAAGCAAAAACAAGAGTTGTCCAGGCATGTCACCCTTCCCCCAACCCAGAGATGGATGCAGAGAGTTGCCTCCTGAGTGGCCACAGGAAGACCAGGGCCATTGTGAAAAGTTTACACGGCAGACCTTGTTCTGGCCCCAGGACCACACCATGGCAGGAAGTATTGGGAACTTCTACCGCCAGGTGGCCTCTGACAGCCTGCCCCAACCACCAGCAGGAAACAAAACTACAGCTGCACACGACACACTTCAGAGCCCTTTACGCTGAGACCGGCACTTAATAAAGCCTACAGGACTCCACTTCCTCACCAGTGCTCCCAGACTGGCATCAAGCAGAGCCCTGAGCTCTGGAGGTTTGGACTCTTTTTGCCATGTCTCACTGCTGGCCTCTGGTAGATCAACAACCCTGGGACTTTGCAGGGACCTCTGACTAGAGGACCCAGCCTGTGACCAGCCTAGGCGGTTAGAGGCCTGCTTTGTCACTCTCTTCCAACCTTAGGTGAACAGCAACAGGTCGCAGGACTGCGTCTTTAGGTTCATGTTGGACTAGTAAGGCAGAACCTAATGGTTTCCATTTCAAGGTAAGTGTCAGCGAACCTAACAGGCACTTCTTATCTGGTGAGACAGACCTGTGCAAGTACGAATGATCATTTGCCTCTTACCGGCCTTTGCACCCTCAAGATCACAAATCACCTGGTGACTCTGAGACTAAGAATGAACACCTAGGACTGCCGGAGTAGTTGGGGGCTTTCTCATCATACCGACTACAACTCTGGAGAGCCAGCAAGGAGTCACAGGACTATTCCAGCCAGTACTAGGTCATTAAAACCCTGCTACGAACAGCTCCTAACAGTCCCAGGCCCCAGAGCACAGCAGAGTTCTCCACATGAGCAGTCTTCTACCTAAGCCAGCAGCAACAGCAGCTGACAGGTGCAGCCCAGGCAGTGAGCCTTGCAGCAGCAACACACAGGTCTAGTCCTATCTCCAGGTTTCACCTGTCTTGGTGACCAGAAGGCCCCAGACATGGTCTAGCATTGTAGCATTCATGGTCATAGCACAAGGACAGGCTCAGGAAGAGGCTTGGTGGAAGGCATGGCCCCTTTTAAGGCATACGCCCAGTTCATACTGAACACATTTACAGCAGATTTACCTAAATCTGAGTTTGAGAAGTACCACCCATCAACAGCAGACCTGTGGCAAATCGTGGCTTAGGTGCTTCCTGACTACTGCTGAAAAAACAGAAGTGTCCAGAGGCTGAGAGAAAACAGACTACCTAGAATTGCTAGGACACGCAGAAATGCAGCCAGAGAAGTGCAGCGCACCCTTCAGTGTACAACACTAGGTATCAACAAGCATCGAGAACTTTCAGGGAACCTTGCCCAAATAGCAAAATGCATGCCACAAAAATCAATCATCCTGAAATTCCCAAATTCTTGGATGATGATTTTGAAATAGCTGCTTCAATGAAGCTCAACAAAAATCAAGACAACACGAAGAAATAATGCAATAGCCAAACAGAGATGTGACAGGTATGAATTACATACAATCAAGCACAAATCCTTCAACTGAAAATCAGACTTCAGTGGTTTTTTAAACATGACAGATGGCACCATCCAAAAACAGACCAAACAGAACAATCGCTGTACCCAAATACAGCTAGCTCACTTTAAGAGCTACAGGAGTGGGGGAGGGACACACAGAGGTCAATCTTGCAACTGCTGGTGCATTCCACAAATGGCCCCAATGGCCAGGTCTGGACCAGGCCTAAGCCAAAAGAGTCTGGGTCTCTCGTGTGAGTACAACAGCCCAAGGAATGGGGCCATGCTCTACTGCTTCCCCAGGCTATCAGCACAGAGCTGGAGCCAAAGTGGAGCTGCCAGGATACAAACCACACCCATAAGGGATGCAAGCTGTTCTGGGCAACAGCATCACTTACTGCCAGTCCCCTACTCTGTCTTACAAAAACTGATGGAGAAGATATAGAGAAAAGGGAATCCTTGCACACTGTTCGTGGGATGATACATAAAACAGTACAGAGCTGCCTCAACAACTGCAAACTAGAATCACCATACGATCTTGCAGTTCCACTAACTGGGAAAATTCCAAAGGGAAATGAATTTCATCCGTGGAGCTGTCTGCACTCCACAAGAGCCAAGACATGAAAACAATCTAAGGATCCCTGTACTGATGAAAGTCTAAAGAAAATGGGTGTGTCAACATGGAAATGTAACTCAGTCATAAAAGGATGAGATGCTGTCATTTACAACACCTTGACTGAACCCTAGGTGACAACATCAAGTGAAGCACGGTAACACAAACATCACATGATCTACTCACATGTTGACTTAAAAACATAGAACGCTCACAAAACCTACAAATCTACTTGCGCTTACCAAAGCTGGGTGGCAAGTGGGGAGGGAAGGATGGGCAAAGGTTGGTTCATAGATGCTGGATTGTAGCTAGGTGGCAGGAGGTTTTGGGTTCCACCACACAATAAGGTGACTATAAAATCCTTCTCTCTCACTTGCTCTGTCTCCCTGTAACTCTCCCTTCTACACAAAAATAAATAAATCTTTACTATTTATTTGTAAAACTTTTCTAAAACAATTCAGAAGACTCCCCCTGCCTTCATTTTACCACACATTTTTCCCATAGGAAACTGAATGCTAAAGGACTCACTCTGCTTAGCGGTTTCTGATTGGTAATGACCAAATACACAGCATGGAAATGAGAGGATACCGCCATCTTACCTTACACACAAACTCTTCCATTCTTCCCACAGCATGATGGGCTTGCAGGAGAGGGGACATGCCCATAAACTCCTCATCTTCATGGGAAACTTCTTCACTGCACTCATGTTCCCCAGAGCTCTGTAAGGAAGCCAGTGAAACGGTGACAGAATGAGAATCAAACAATACAATAAACAGTTCTTACCCTTCTGCTGATCATAATTAAACTTTTTTTAAGATTTATTGTTACCGAAAAATCAGATATACAGAGAGCAAGACAAACAAGAAGATTTTCCGTCTGCTGGTTTACTCCCCAAGAGGCTGCAACAGCTGGTGCTGTGCCAATCTGAAGCCAGGAGCCCAGAGCCTCTTCCAGGTCTCCCACACAGCTGCAGGATCCCAAAGCTTTGGGATGTCTTTGACTGCTTTCCCAGGCCATAAGCAGGGAGCTAAAGAGGAAGCAGAACTGCCGGGATATGAACTTGTGCACATATGGGATCCTGGTGCATGCAAGGATCCGCATCGGGGCCTATGATCAAACCCTCTTTCTGTCAAGTAGAAGACCTCAGACAAGTACCCACACCCTAATGAACAGAGTCAGCTTACTACCCAGCTATTGCTATCACACATGAGCAGTTACTATTCTCTCCTGCTGACACACGTGGGGCAGGGAGCGAGGGACTGCCAACCATCCCACCACCCTCCATGCCAATTCAACAGGCCCACAGACTCACTCCTCACTGTCTTGGCTCACACTGCATGATGCACGAGACCCCACCGAAACCTACCTGGAGATCACTGGATGCACTGCAGCACCACCCCCAATCCTGCCTCCTTTGAATTCTCAGTCTGCTCCTTCCCAGAACCCCACCTCTTATCTTAAAAAGAGGCAAGCCCAGCCCAGGTGTGGGCAATCCTTCCTCTCAAAGCTGCCAGCACTCACTCAGGCTTGCTTATGTACT